>NC_059181.1:38292834-38592834 GCF_019923935.1 Bubalus bubalis
GAGACAGCACCAGAGACATCAGTGGGTTAATGGGTGGGGGAGCTCACATGTCTGAGGCAAGATCCTGGAGCAACACCCCACCATGTGAAGCAGATGGTGGGCAGGGCATGGTGGCAGTTTTTGCTCCCAGGGGGAAGGGTAAATTACCAGTTATAGGGTAATTGACTTCAGGTGGGCTCATCGGTTACCAGGAAAAACCAGTATAAGAACAGTCAGTAGTTGGGGTCTGGGACAGGTATGTGGGAACGTCAGTCGTGTGGGTCTAGTATAGGTGAAGCAGGCACTGGTTGGGCACGGGTTGGACAGAGAGCAAGACAGTAGCCATTTTGAGTAGCCTGACCTTACACCAAGATAGATATCATTTCCTGAAGACTTCAGGAGAATAAGTCTGAAAACCAGTCTGGACCTGGCAGTTTGGGGGAGACTTGTAGCTGGGGAGCCAGTTGTCTACTTTTATCTAAGCTGATTTTAACTTCTGATGTGGTATTAACATATACATAACAGGAGCTGATTGTCACTACACGTCTCCTTTTTTCTGCTAACATCTGATCTGAAGCAATTTTATTGTCTAAAAATTTAAGAGTTACAAGAGAAGACCTTGAGGTTATAAGCTTGCAGCTGCCATCTGCCATCAGACACTGCTTTGAGAATGGCTGGTGGGGTCCTAAGTATGACACAACTCAGAAAATTCGAGTTCTCAACAATACAGGAACATACCAGAAATCATGTCCTTAATGGCAACCTAGTTTTACCTTGGATGTCTGAACCACAGCTACTCCATTTTGATTTTCAAATGCATTCCCCATCTCAAGACCCAAAAGCAGATGTACAGTGCATGTTCAAAAGGCTATAAAACAGGCTACTTTGATCAGTAAAGTTTAAGTTAAACCAGGTATAAGCCAGAATTACTTCCCCACACCTCAAAATGTATGGATTTTCCCATCATTTTCCCTTTTGATTGCAAGTCCCCGAAGGGTTTCAGCAAAACATTTTTAAAGGCAAGGTGCTCACGATCATTAAGTAGTTAATTTCTTCCATTTGGTGGTAGTTTTAGCAGCTGAAAAATCAGGGAATAAGCGTCAGATACTAATGAATCAGGCTGCCAAGGTGACTCCGTGGTAAAGAATACCCCTGTCAACACAGAGCCATGGGTTGGATCCGATCCCTGGGTTGGGAAGACCCCCTGGGGGAGGAAATGTCAGCTCACTCCAGTATTCTTGCCTGGAAAATCCCATGGACAGAGGAGCCTGGTAGGATATAGTCCATGGGGTCGAAAAAGAGTTGGACATGACTTAGTGACTAAGCAACACAGCAATAACTAATGTATTATCTGAGTACTTCAGAGAGGAGCTAAAGCAGAGGATATAGGGGAGAGGTCTGTCCCAGGAAGACCCCCATTGAGTCCTGCTCAGTTACAAAAGCAGTGTGAATCAGAAATGACAAAGCTCTGAAATGCTATGGCTAACCAAAAGGAGGGTCTGAAAAGAGCTTTCAGGACTTAGGGGCGAATGAGCAGATAAAGAAAAAATAAATTTCAGAAACAAAAACTCAGAGTAACACAAGAGTAAATAGACTCCATGTGAAGTACAGTAAGAGAAATAGGGGATAATAAAAGAAAATGAAACAGAAATAAAATCCTTCTGTGAAAAGCAAATTTCACACCCTCAAACCACTTGAATCCTACTTGACAAAAAACATGAAGTTTGTTTTTTCTCCTTTATTTGTTGAAGTTTGATTAATCTTACCCAAAGAGGTTATAGTTAATTAATTTTTTAAAAATCCGTTTCAAGGAGATATTTCAGCAACCAATTCTGCATCCATATTCTTTGTAATTCATTAGATAATTTGAAAACATTAACAAAAACATTTTTAATCTGCTTTTCAAAGGGAACATCTGTGTGTTATTGTTTGTGACAGTAGCTTTGTTATAGCAAGTGAAACATCTGGAGAGCCTTGATTACTTGTTGACAGAAACTCCAATGCAAAATGTAGGTAAACGGCAGTGTATTCTCTCTCACTGGCTCAAATAAATAAGCCCAGCCAATGGGACTGTCCTAAGCTAATATATTTTGGAACATGGGAGTACTTGGGATCTTTATCTCTGAGCCATTTCTTATAGTGAGTCTAGATCTGTGGCCAACATTGCTTCAGACCCAATTTAAAAGAATTAGAATTAAGACCTTTTAGCTTGTGACTTTTATTCTGGATGTTAGCAGTGGCTTGTTCAGTCTCTTTAGCTTAACTCCCTGCTAGAAACAAAGAAAATCCAAGTCTTAACAATCCAGGTTGTTTGAACCCATGTTAATGGAATTTTTTTAGTCTTTCTTTTTAATACTGATTTTTAATTCACTTGATTATTAGAATAGGCTGGGTAGTATTCTCATTTGCCAATGAACAGCTCAGGGGTTCAGAGATAAACAGATGAACAAGTGGCCTCTAAGACCCCAACAGGTAATTTATTGACCATTCTAACTTGATTACAGCTTAATTAGGTAAGTAATGTAAGATGCCTAGCAGTGTGTGAAGCCTGGGCTAAGACCTCAGTAAAAGTTGAATCTAAGTGTAGAATAACATTGCTGATTATCAGCACAAAGGCCATTTCCTCCTCCTTTCTTGATGGCAGAGAACCTCTCATCCCAGAGACTGAAAATGCCAGCTTCTCACTTTACAGCCTCCCTTGCAGCTAAGACAGGGACATGTGACTCAATTCTGGCCAATGATAACTGAGGAAGGGGGCTTCTGGGGAAGGCTTCCTCCCTAATAAGAAATACTTCATGAGTAGAAACATCTCTTTTCTTCAGTTTTGCATTATTATGTTTGCACTCAATGCTTGGGACCATGACAGCCACTTTGCAACCATGAGGGGACATGCCTAGGTACCCCGAGGGGGACAGAGCAGAAAGATGGAGGGAGTCTGAGTTCTTGGTGCCATTGTAGAGCCATTGAACTGACTCTGATCCCACCCACCTCTGGATTTTTTGTGTGTATTAAATAAGTCAAAGCTATAGTTCTTCCAGTAGGCATGTATGGATGTGAGAGTTGGACTATAAAGAAAGCTGAGCACCGAAGAATTGATGCTTTTGAACTGTGGTGTTGGAGAAGACTCTTGAGAGTCCCTTGGACTGTAAGGAGATCCAACCAATCCATCCAAGAGGAAATCAGTCCTGAATATTCATAGGAAGGACTGATGCTGAAGCTGAAACTCCAATACTTTGGCCATCTGATGTGAAGAACTGACTCATTGGAAAAGACCCTAATGCTGGGAAAGATTGAAGGTGGGAGGAGAAGGGGACGACAGAGGATGAGATGGTTGGATAGCATCACCGACTCAATGGACATGAGTTTGAGTAAACTCCAGGAGTTGGTGATGGACAGGGCATGGGGTTGCAAAGAGTCAGACACGACTGAGCGATTGAACTGAACCGAACTGATTAAATAAGAAGTATCCTGGTGGTGAAGCAATTTTAGTTGGGTATATAATTATCTACAGCCAAAAGCTTAGCTAATACATATTAAAGGAGCTCTTTCCTTTTCAAGTATCTCAATAGAACCTAAATCCAATTTTACTTTAATGTGCTGGTCAAAATGTGCAGAAGTTGCCACTGAAGGGAACAGACCCTTTCCAAACCCCCACCCATTTCCACATTCACCACTGTGTGTCCTCAAGTCTTCTTCATCCACAAAATTGAGATGGTTCCTGTTTCTCAACTCATTAAGTGTTTATGATGATTGGTAACCTAATTGATTTTTGCCCCCTCCACCAGTTAAAGGCATTAGAAAAGACTTTTTTAAAGGGTAGTTTTCCATATGAGCTCTGCGCATGCTGTGTTGTAATTTATGGATGTACTAACAGGGGAAAGGACAAAGTGATCTGTAATTCACTGGCAGAGCCCTGAGAGGCTGTATAATGTCCGTTCCTCCCCATCATCACACGAGTAATAACCATCAAGCCCACTGGTGGGCACTGAGGGACTTCCTTGCTTGTGAGCTTGTATCCTGCTTTGGATCTAAGCCCCCTGCCCAACAGCCTTCGGTGATGACATCCCGAAGAAATCAGCACAGTGTCTCACTGAATCCAGCCCAGATTGAAAAGTAATGAACAATTACAGGATACCAAATTAATATTTAATGAAGATGTAAATTATTAGAGTCAATACTGAATTGCTCAGTGAAATCTATTCCAGCCAGAGAGAGCAGCAGTGGTCTGTAGAGGCAGGAACTGTCTTTCTTATGAGCCATTGCTGTCTAACTTCTCCCCAGCTCTAGCTGAGGCCTTGGCTCAGATTCCCCTAACAGCTGATAGTTGCAGCTAGATTGAAATCAATCTTAGAATTCTCCTAGCCATTTTATTCCTAATTTCCTTCTTTGTCCACTCTTTTTCTCTGTGCTCTCTGTGCACTCCGAAACAAACTCCATGTAGGGTTTCTGACATTAGACTTGCCAACTGCCAACACTCTGTCCCTGTGCTACCTGGGTGTCTGCCCCGTTGAGAGGGACATGATGACTCCAGGGCAATTCCAGACCTTTGCAGAGTGGGAAGAGTGGCTGAGCCTTCTGTGTCAAAAGAACCTGCCAATTCCTCAGTCAGAGCTGGGGGTGGGTGTAAAGGTGCTGGCCCATGAAACTACATGGGACACAGGGCGAAGAGGCAGGGGAGAGAGAATCCCGGGCTGCAGGGTGTATGGAGAATGACAGCTGGCTGTGCAGGACACTGAGCCCCTGAAGGGCCAAAATATGCCCAGGGCTGTGTCTGTTGCTCAGTTTACTCTCAAGCCCCCATTCAGAAGACGTGATAACAGCACTAGGGGCTGGAAGCAAAAATAATCTCCCAGGAAAACAGTTTCCCAGCCAAGAGCCCCTGCACTCAACCAAGCTAGGGACTGAGAGATGAGGAAGTTAGCCCAAAGGCTTCTCTGCTGTTTTCCCGGTTGGTCTGGCAAAGAGCCGCTTCTTTGTCCACTAGGGATAAAGAAGACAGCACCTTTCCCAGGGCACAAGTTCTCCAGCAGTTTGGAGAAACTGTTTCAACACGTTGCAGGCTGAACTCCATCCCCAGGGCAGCTGGGCCACGTGTAAGCAGTATGGAGCCCACAGTGAAGCCATCTAAGTCCCAGAGGAGGTGGGCTCTGCTTCCTAGGATCATGAATGATTGTGTCCACAGCTGTGAGACTGCCTCTTGCCCTACTGGAGCCTCAGGGAGCCTCGGCAAAGGGGAATCCCCAGGATAGCTGCAGCCACTGGGGAATACATGCTCCGGCTCACACACCCTCTCTCCCCGGCCGAGAATGCTCACTGCAGACTGGAATGTGAGAAGGGCTGCTCTGCCACTCTGTCTTCACCTTTCAGAGCTGTTACTGTGCTATCTGGTAGCTCAGCAGGTGGCTTTCTGTCTTAACCTATTTTGTTCATGAAGACTGATTCTAGGACCTACAAGGCTCTCAGTCCCACACTAATTTCTTTCTCTCTCTAAACAGCCTTGTGAAGGCTCAAGTGAGCCTGCGTGTCACAGAAGATGAAATGTTTCCCCCTGCAATGCTAGAAACCACTCTAGGTATTTCAAACAGAGAGGGGTTAACACCAGTAGCTGATTGTGTGGGTCACAAAAGAGTAAGAAGCCAAAGAGTGGTCCATCAAGCAACACAGAGATTGTTGTTGTTGTTTAGTTGTTAAGTTGTTTCCAACTCTTTGCAACCCTGTGGACTGTCACCTGCCGGGCTACCCTGTCCATGGCATTCTCCAGGCAGGAATACTGGAGTGGGTTCCCATTTCCTTCTCCAGGGGATCTTTCCAACCCAGGGGTCAAAACTGCCTCTCCTGCATTGGCAACACTTTAGCCATATTCTGTTTGTAAGAAGGGGGTCATTAGGTATAGCCCACACTCAAGAAAAAGGGATCACCCAGGGCATGAATGGCAGGAGGCAAGATCTTAGAGGCTGTCCATCACAGGATTGTAGCCACAGAGGCACAGGCAGCTTTTGGTTTGGGGGTCCACAGCTTATGCAATCTGGGGAGCCCTTGAAATACAAAGCATTAAAAATTACAAATAAAAATTCACGGTCCGGTTCAGTAACTGGTGAAAGAATAAACAAATTGGGAAGAGCCATAATATAGAATACTATTTGGCAATGAAAAGGAATGAAGTATTGATTCATACTACACCATGGATGAACCCCAAAAACATTCAGTGAAGGAAACCAGTCACAAAAGACCACATACTATTTGACTCCATTTATATGTATGAAAATGTCCAGAATAGGCAAATCCGGAGAGACAGAAAGTAGATTAGTGGTTTCCAGGGCCTGGGAGCCAGAATTCACTGAAAGGTTACAAGGGAAATTGGGGATGGACTGTGGTGACAGTTGCAGAACTCACTAAATTTACTAAAAACCATTGAAATGTACACTGACAGTGGGTGATTTTCATGGTTTCTAAATGATATTTCAATAAAGCTGTTTAAAAATTATACACACAGGGCATTAGAGAAGGCGATGGCACCCCACTCCAGTGCTCTTGCCTGGAGAATCCCATGGACAGAGGAGCCTGGTAGGCTGCAGTCCATGGGGTCGCGAAGAGTTGGACACGACTGAGTGACTTCACTTTCACTTTTCACTTTCATGCATTGGAGAAGGAAATGGCAACCCACTCCAGTGTTCTTGCCTGGAGAATCCCAGGGACGGCAGAGCCTGGTGGGCTGCCGTCTATGGGGTCGCATAGAGTCAGACACGACTGAAGCGACTTAGCAGCAGCAGCAGTGCAAGGGAGAGGCCCTGGAGCTTAGGCTTCCTTAACTTTTTAGAAAATGTATCTCTGTGGAGGAGATAGAGCTATTGCAGAGACACTGCCTGAGGTGGTAAGGGGAGGAGGCGATCACTGGGCTTCTTCCTTCCTTTCTCCCTGCAGTCTCCTGCCTAGGCCTCCTATTGCCCCGACCTGCCTAGAAGCCAGGAAGTGGGGCGCTTCATGACACTGAGTGGAGATATCAAGGGCTGGGAGGAGAGCTGAGAGCAAAGAGGCAAATGACAGATTCGTGGGCCCCATCCTGCAAGGCTGCCTCCACACCCCAATGCCAAGGCAACTTGGTCCAACTGTATCTTTTGATGTTGAGACATGTCTCAAGAGGAAACCCATAGGAGGCCCATGTTTCCAAATGAAGACCTAAGCTGTTGATTATTTATTATCAAACAGTATAGACAGCTGGGTTGGTTGGTTCGTTTGAGCTAAAGGTTCAAAATCATTTATTCATGCATATATATGTATGGAAGGATGGAGAGCAGGCTTTGGGTGGGAAAGAGGAAGGGAACAAGGAGATAAGTCATGGAAGAAGAATATTGGATGTGTTAAATACCCAGCATTGGAGGTATTGTCCTGCTTTTCTCATTTAGTGATTGCAGGCAATGGGTAATAGAGCAGGGCTGTGGGAGCAGTCAGCCCCAGATGCAGGCCAGAAGAGAATCCATTGTTTGTGAAGAACTTAAAAAAAATAATAAAAGCTACTAAAAGTTGGTGTCTTTTATTATCAACATGTCCAAGTAATTCTAAACAATGTAAGTCATAATATTCCTCCCCTCATATCCCAAATACCTTATTAAAGTTCTAAAATTGCTGAAGTTACTGTTGAACTTTAAATAATAATATATAAGCTTCAGATGAGCACATTTTCATTACTTATCCTGTAAGAAACATTGTTTTCTGCATGGGAGGTGATGCAGAGAGCCCCAATTATATAGTAGGTGATGGACACAGTGATCTCAGCTACACACACACTTGATTCTAGAGTAAGATCGTGTTGGTTTGAAATTGTATGGGCTTACCTGGGCTGGTTTGTGTCTCCAGTCCTGGTGGTACTACAGATTCCTTCATTCAAATGGGGGATTCAGAAACACAGTGACAGCACGGTGACTGTGAACACGGAGAAACAGAAGCTGAGTTGCTTCAATTGTCATTCTAGGGGCGGTGACTCTGAACCACGAGGGACTTACTCTGTTGGACTTGTTTTTTCATGTGGTTTCCCCCTCCTTCAAAAAGACATTAATGTATGACAACCTATATGAGAAAGGAATCTGAAAAAGAATGAATATATGTGTATGTCTAACTGAATGACTTTGCTGTACACCTGAAACTAACATAGTGTTGTAGGTCAACTATACTCCAATAAAAATTTTAAAAATACATTAACATAAATAAAATATTAATCCACTTCAGTTTCTTTTTCCTTTTGGCACTATTTCTTTTTATTTTACTTGTATCTTTATTCATTTAATAATTTATTTTTTATTTTTATTCAATTTGCTATTTCTACTAGAAGGAAAGTTCAACAAAAGATAGATTTTTCACTCTTTGTGTTTCTTTCTTGGCCATTATAATCATTTGTTTTATTCCATAATTATTACTGAAAAAAGATTTCATCATATAGAGGAAGTGTGTGCTCAGTTGCTTCAGTCGTATCTGACTCTTTGTGACCCTATGGGCCATAGGGCACCAGGCTCCTCTGTCTATGGGATTTCCCAGGTAAGAATACTGGAGTGGGTTGCCATGCCCTCCTTCAGGGGATCTTCCTGACCCAGGGATCAAACCCACATCTCCTTTGTCTCCTGCATTGGCAAGCAGGTTCTTTACCACTAGCACCAGCTGGGAAACCTGCAGAGGAAGGGAGATTTAAAAATAATGTGCTCTGGGTGTCAGGTATTGATAGGTATGTGATGCATAGAACCGAAAGGTATCCTCCCCATAAATAAGGAAACTCAGGCTCAAAGAGGTGAAGAAATTTGCTGAAATCCACAAAAGTAGCAAATAAGAGACCAAAGATTCAAACAAGATTATATAGTCAGCAGGAAACATGTATTCTTTACAAGTATGAACTCATTTCATACTAACCACAACCAGTATCATTGTTCCCAATTGACAGATGAGTGACAAATGACCTTCCCAAAGGCCCATAGCTAGTAAAAGGCAGAACAAGGATTTGAACCCTGGTAGCACTGCAGACTCAATGGACAGGAATCTGAGCAAATTCCAGGAGATAATGGAGGACAGGGGAACCTGGCTTGCTACAGTCCATGAGGTCACTAAGGGTTGGACACAACTTAGCGACTGAACAACAGCAACAAAGCATTGCCAGGAAGCAACCTGTGTAAACCCTTGCTCTGGGCGTCCTCATCAACTAAGGCTCCCTGCCAAAGCCATGCTCATTTCCCGTGGCTGCTGCACTGTCCTCTCCACCATCTACTCCCATCAAGAAGGAAATCTAGCAGACGCATGTGGGTGATTTCTAAGGACACAACTGCCATCTGGTCTGAAGTTAGCTCAGCCTGGCTGTTCACTTGGTTTACTTTGAGAAGGGAAGGATGAGAAAGAAGACTGAGTTTTTAGACATCGATACTTGGGGGTTCTAAGATATATTTGACTCCTACAGACTCAGACGTCTTGGCAAGCTTTCATAAAGGCTGAAGCAAAGTGCATGGTGCTTCCATCACAGGTAATACTGACCTGCAACACTAGATGGCAAAATGGTGCTATGTTACTGTGTTGGCATCTGAAAAAGCTTGGTATAAAAGTGATCCCCCAAATCCAAATCCATTGAACTGTCCTTTGAAAAGACAATGTTTATTTTTGGAAAATAAAGTTCTATGTGGAGTTAATATCTTATTTTTAAAAAATCATTGTTTAGAAATGCCCTATTTTGGACAGTCTCAGTCGCCTAGGCTCTATCAAGTAGGTAAATATATGTCTCTTTGCCTAATGGCCAGCTGGTCAAAAGCTACCTCCTAATTGATCAGATAAAAACGGGAGGATAACAGAAGATAATGGAGATAGTACAAAATGTACTTTCAAAAGCTGCATGTTAACATAAATGTGACATAAATGTGACAAATGTATAAGGCACAGATGTCATCTGTCATGGCCTCTTTTGTTGAAATAAACATAGAAGCCAATAACAAATTGGACACACTGCTCTTTCTCATTTCATTCATTCAAGAATAAGCACTTCTTATGTACAAGGCAGTTGTAGGCAGCACAGAATACAAAGAGATTTTTCTTCTGGCATTTAAGAAATCTGTGTTCTAGAGGGAGACAAAAGACAAATGTGCCACTACTGTCAACCATCAGACCCTGAATCATTCATTCTCTGGAGCCTTACAGGTAGAGCTGCTAGTCCCTTCTTCCTCCCTCATCCCCTGCAAGCTGTGGGACCACCCAGGGTCCTGACCTGGGCAGGCAGCTCATCAGCGTATCAAGACTGGCTCCATCCGGGGGCTCTGGGCTGAGTTGGTATTGCTCTGTGATTTGCCTGGGCAGATCAAATCTAGCCGAGTCCCTGTTGTCAGAAATGAAGAATAACTATCAGTAGGATGGAGGGAGGAATCAAGGTGTTCAGCTGTTGAGGAGAATTGGTCCAGGAAGTTTTCTAGAACATTGCCATGGGCAATGAAGAGAAGATGAAACTGTTGTTTAGTCGCTAAGCTGTGTCTGACTCTTTGTGACCCTATGGACTGTAGCCTGCCAGTCTCCTCTGTCCATGGGATTCTTCAGGCAAGAATACTAGGGTGGGTTGCCATTTCCTCCTCCAGGGGATCTGCCCGACCCAGGGATTGAATCTGTGCCTCCTGCATTGCAGGCAGATTCTTTACCACTGAGCCACCTAGGAAGCCCCTGAAGGTGGAATTACAGGCCCAGAATATTATCCACACAGAGGCAGAGAGCTCTGTCTCGGTCAGGGGAACCTACAGGGATTAAAGCAATGGTCCTTAAAAGTATGGTACAGTCACAAGCCTTAGCATCTCTAGGAAATTGTTAGAAATGTATATTCTCAGGCTCTACCCTAGATCTACTGACTGAGAAACTTTGGGGGTAGGGCTGAGCTGTCCCTGTGTTAACAAGTCCTTCCTGCCATGTGATTCTGATGCATGCTTAAGGTCCAGATCCACTGGGTTAGAGGATGGCCCCTGCCAGGGAGGGGTGATAGATGAGAGAAGCTAAGCAGGGATTAGACCATGAAGCGCTTTGTGCTAAGGAGATATTTTTTTCTATTTGTTTTATCTTGTAGGCCACATGGGAGCCACCAAGGGTTTCTAAGGAAGGAAGTGGTCAGAACAAATCTGTGCTTCCAATCCATCATTCTCAGGATGGTGTGGAGGAGGATGTGGAGAGAGGGGAGATACCTTCCCACCACCACCACCTTCAGAGCATCACTAGTTTCTCTTCTGCCTTCACCACAAAGCCCCACCCCTGGCTCTCTTTGCTTCTTCTGTAGCCTTGCCTCCCAATGATCTCACCAGCTCTCCTGGTGTCAGCCATCCCCTCAGCAGGTGACAACCAAACCCACTTCTTTAGTCCGTATCTTGCACCAGGCTGACTGGTTCGACTTCGTGAATGTCCATCTCACACTCAGCACAGCTGAACCTGAACTCACCATCCACAAACTACAGCTTCTTCTCCTGCCTTCTCCACTTCTGTTTGTGGCATGGCTGTCTATACTGCCATTTAGTCAACAGCTGCCCTGGGGGATCATCCCCCAAACTTCTTCAAACCCAGGCTGACAATCACAGCCTATTCAGCATTCTAGGCATCCTCAGCACATACTTTTATTCCAACACATTGACCCGAGTGTTGGGGTCTGAGGGTGAGCACCTTAAAGGGGTCTGAGGGTGAGCACCTTAAAGTTAAACAAGGCTCATTTGCACATGCATCAAGGTGGCACGCAGCAGAGAAGCTGGACGGGGTAGAACTAGGATTTTTAGTGAACAAAGGAGTGAATTCCACCCCTTAAAGCTGAGGGTAGAGACAGACCAGAGAACAGTAGGGAGATGCATGTGACGCCAATTCGTATGGTGACTGCAAACCCATAAGGGTCCCTGGTAAGCCCTGAAAGAATGCACAGCTCAGAGGCATGAGGAAAGATTGGTTATGAGGAAGTGGGAGGAAGTTAAAAGAAATGACAGAGGGAGTGGGTATGGAAGCAGAGGCAGCAGTTATAGATGGAACTTTCTAGAAGACTGGGGAGGAAAGAAAGGGAGATGGGCTAGCATTTCATAGGAGAAGGAAGAGAAAGGGAACGGTGTTTGGGCAGGGTCTTGTTTCAAAAGGTAGGGGAAACTTTGAATATGCAATTCAACAAAAAGCAAAAACAAAAAATCAGTGGAGTAGGAAAGACTTAAGATGACAGACAGGATTGAGGGAGGGCTCAAAACTCACAACAACCAGGGTAGATGACATCATGGACACAGAGGGAGGGGCTGGTCTTGGAGCAGAGGATACCTCTCCATGGTGGAGAGCAGGCGGGCTGAGTTGATGCTTTCTGAACATGTCATCTCTGAGGTTGGTGAGGAGAGGTGGAAAAAGATCCGGAGATGTTGAAGTGGTGAGAAAGACAAGTCAGCAAGTTCACAGAGCTGTCTTGTGATGCTGGGGAGAGAAAAATGGAGGCAGGAAGAGGTGGGTGGTCTTTGAAAGAATAGAAAATGTTTAGAACTTGCAGAATTTGATTGGCAGTCAGTAAGAGGCCCCAGATACAAGCTTCCCAGCATCATCTACACTGGGCCCACACCCTGAACTGCCTCCGCTTCTCCCCTGCCTGTTGGAAGCCTTCTCCTCTTCAAGCCCCGGCACAAAAGTCACTGTGGTTCTGAAATCATCTTTAGGAGCCCATCCCCAGGCACAGCTGTTCTCGATAATAATAACGTTTATGTAGTGCTTTACAGCTTAAAAGCAATTACGCATACCTTTTCTTACATACATTATCTTAATTAACTACTCTTTCTGTAGTTATATAGCACTCTGTTCCTTACAGGAATGTTAACACTTTATCAGTTCATATGCCCCCAAAACTAGACGTTTTGTCTACTAGTGAGTTTATTAAAAGGCAGCTCTGCACCTGACTTACCTTTGTAACCCTGTGTCTAACATAGCACCTGGTCCTGATTAGCAACACAAAGGCATGGGTTGAACTAAGTGAATGAATCTCTACTGAAAATATATGTTTACAACAATCCTATGGATTCTTCAAGACCTAGTTCGATGACAATTTATTCTTATATCCCATTAGTAGTATCTTCTTCAGAGTAAATAAACATGCATGTATGCATGCTCAGTTGCTAAGTTGTGTCTGACTCTTTCTGACCCCATGGATCATAGTCCACCAGGCCCTTCTGTCCATGGGATTTCCCAGGCAGGAATATTGATTGAAGTGGGCTGCCATGCCCTCCTTCAAGGGATCTTGCCAACCCAGGGATCAAACCTGTGTCTCCTGCATTATAGGCATATTCTTTGCTGCTGAGACACCTGGGAAGCCCTAAATAAACATAATTCCTTCTATTTTCTTCTCAGAAACTATATTTTCATTCTTTAGGTTTCACAGTGATTTTATTCAGACTTCTTGAAATTACTCTAAAACCTTTAGTGTTAAGGAATCAGGAAAGACCTCAGCGAGTTCTGAACCATCAACGCTTCATTACTCCTGAATGAAGTTTGGCACAGGCTTGGGGTCAGCTTTGGGTAACTTTTCCTACTGGTTACTAAAAGATATTAACAGGCACAATGAGGTTCTTGTCCCTAAATTCAGTTAGCATTACTCTTCATTGTTAAGTAGTAAGGGCTTTTGCCTTGAAAGACAGAGTAGAAAACCACCCTGGTTCTTGAGATGAACCAGAGTCGATTCTAAACATGCGGTTCAGTTTTAAGACATCCTGGTGATTTTGGTCTGTAGGCAACTCAAAACCTTCTAATTAACCTATGGTATCCAAGTGGAAATAAAAGAGAATGGCCTCTCGAAAGTCTAAAAAAATACAAGGGCAGGTTGCCCCAATCCAAACTTCACCTACAGCTCCCTAGAGTTTGTGGGATTCCTAGCAGGAAGAAGGTGGTGGAAGCCATATTTTACCACTGTAAGTACAACTCCATTGATGGCTGCCATGTTCTGGAAGCCATTCCTAGCTTCCCTTCTCACTGTTGAGATCTGCTGGGAGACGGGGATTGTGGTGAACAGATGTAGTGTTTCCCAAACTGGGTTACACATGAGGATCACTTATATGTGTTAAAAATATGGATTTATTGCAACTGACTTCCCTGAGATATGGATGCAGTTGATTTGAGGTTAAACCAGAGAATATATATATATATATATATATATATATATATTTTTTTTTTTTAATTGTCTAAGGTTGGATTCTCTTAGAATCACACCTTGAGATAAATGGGAGAGCAAAGAGTTTTTCTGAGCAAGAATTCCAGGGCGGGTAATAATAGGCAAGTGAGGGAGGGGAGACGTCCAATAAGACATGCGTGACTGAGCAGTCATCTTTGTTGATGGTTGTTGTCAAAGGATGGAGTGTGGTCAGCAAGATCATGGAAAACAAGTGGTTAATAAAAACGATTGAGTAGTCATATAAAATCCTAGTGAGGTTTCCCACATCTGGTCTCTTGTGAGCCTTGGCTGTATCCAAAACACCAGGATGCTTGTTGCAGCTGACACTTTTAGTGCCCACCTGTATCCCTTGGGCATTCAACATTCCTGTGCAAGCCAATCAGATGGCCTTCAACTGATCACATCTGCAACACTTTGCCTTTGGGCAAGGGAGCCAGAGCCTCCTTGGTTCACCTGTCAGTCAGGCTGGCAGTGCCAGGAAGTCAACAATGGAAACTGACTAATACCCCAGCTTATACCTACCTTGGGTGGAATATTTCTAAGATGTGATCCATGATCTCCCACAAAGATGACTCCAATCTTTTACACTGAAATGGACTTCAATCCACCTGAAATTTTAACAAGACTACTTTATTACCAAACGACTCAGGTGAACAACACACAGCTGACAAGAAATGGATTAGACAAAGGGAAAGATGAAAGCACAGTGTCTCATCTATTCCTGACGAGGAGGGAAAGAAGGGTCCCAGTCCACATCGAGGTGTCTCAATTGTCTCAGCAGCTATGAAGCCAAGGACGCTGACATTTTCTATGCATCAAGACTGCCTGGGATGCCTTCCAGCTGCAGCATTGGGACCTTAATAAACGAGCCATATTATGTTTATACTTTACTGTTTAAGTAATGCTATTTCACTCTGTGTAAAGCCACTTAAAACACCAGTGGAAACACATGCATGGACCATGAAACAACTTTAAATGGATAATCAATTTTTATCACATATTGAGGGTTAGACTGCTATATCTGAGTGAATTATGAAAGTATGTGCTCTGGCTAGGCGTGTTTGCATACCAAATCTTCTTCTTTGTCACAGAACCAATCTATTGTAAGCACACCGGGAGTTTTGCAACTCTAACACTGAAAAACTTCCATTCTGAAAGAATTTTTCAGAACTCTGAAACCGTGGATGTATTTTATTTGGGCTTAGCTGTGAAACATTGTCTTAGAACATCTTAATTCCCTTGTACAATTCTCCACTAAAACAGAGGGAATAGGATCAACACGTAAAACATCAAGAAAATATGGCCAGCATGAAGATGGGCTTACTGATGGAAGTATAGACTGTACAATGTACCCTAAAGCTTATGGGATATGGTTTCAGAACAAACATGGAGAATTTGTTTAGGCAGTGACAAGTAAACACATGGAATTCATTACATCTGCAAAGCAGGGCAGGATGAGAAGGTAAATGTGGTCAAGGAGAATTTGGACCAATTCATGGATAACAGACCTTTAACAGTTCACTAAGGGGAAATTAGGGAAGTTCAAGTTACATCCTTAGCCCCTGAGGTTGATGTCATGGATGCAAATTGCCGTTTTCTTACAAAGGAGTGGTATCACCTTCAGATAGAGAACACAAGATTGGTGGACCACTGATCTGACATGTTGTGACATTTCTTATGTGAACTAGAGGATGTTGAAAATGTCATAAAATCTGAGAGCCCTGAACCACCAAGAAGCTGTCAGCTCTTTGATCTCTCAAGTTCCCTGAAGCACTTGCTGTTCCTTTTCTGATCCCCAAAGTGAATGGGATGGTCATGATTACCCTTCCCACACACCTGATACAATACACACCAACTGTCAACTTCATAAAGCACTCTCAAAATTGATGATCTCCTCTATTTATAAATAAGGATGCAGAATTGTGAAGGGTAATAGGCCAATCTTAATTTTAAAAAAATGATCCATACCTCAGACAAACATTAGTTCATTTATTTAGCACATTTGACCATATTCTAAGTACTAAAATAGAATCAAGATCAATACTCCAGCCAAGATAGCCTCATCACCAGTTGGCTTCACTTTTTAAAAAAAAAATCTTTTGGCCACATTGTGAAGCATGTGGGATCTTAGTTCCCTAAACAGGGATCAAACCTATGCCCCCTGCATTAGCAGTGTGGAATCTTAACCACTAGACTGCCAGGGAAGCCCCCCAGTTTCAGTTTTAAAAAAAAATTTTATTGAAGTACAATTGATTTACAATGTCATGTTAATTTCTGCTGTCCAGCAGTGACTCAGTTATAAATGTATATATTCTTTCTCATATTCTTTTCCATTACAGTTTATCACAGGGTACTGAATATAGTTCTCAGTACTATACATAGGACCTTGATGTTTATCCATCCTATATATACTAGGTTGCTAATCCCAAACTCCCCATCTATCCCTTTCCCAATCCCCTCCCCCTTGGCTGACTTTACATTTAAAACCAGTGTTACATTAAGTTTGACTATGTGACAAATCAAGTGAGACCATTTCAATCAAGTCCCCATTTGATATGTGACCATGTGACATGTTCACACACTTAGGGACAACCACAGGGGCTACACATGTTCCTCAGATCTGAACTGTCACATCATGATAGGTTTACATCAAAAACTCTCATGTTAGAAGATATAATTTTGTGCATGTGATCATTTTAACTTGTATTAATTGATTGTATTAAATCATAGAATATTTTTTTAACCACAGTCTGACCTGTGTGCTGAGATGAATAAACATGTGTCTTAATGTAAAACATTCTTACGCGAGAAAGAACATTCTGGTTTTGTTTTAGGTCATTGTTCATACAGGTCTTTTCTAACTCATATTATTTTTCAAAATGTTCATAACCCTCTGAGAATTTATTTCTATTACCTCTGCCCCCTTTATGATTTGCAGGTCAAGAAGCAGGAGGAGAAGGAGGAAGAGGAGAGGGAGAAGGAGGAAGAGGAGGGGGAGAAGGAGGAAGAGGAGAGGGAGAAGGAGGAGGAGGAGAGGGAGAAGGAGAAAGAGGGTGAAATTTAAAGAGATGGAATTTATTACCAAAGAAGAAATGATTTGTGAATAACAAATGTGCATTCAATCAGCACATGACATAGGTCAAACCTCTGTTTTAAGTGATAAATACATTAAGTTCATTAAAAAAGTAAATGATGGTAGTATTCATTTAATCAACATTAAATTCATCAAAATAATTTATAGATTTGGGTTTAAGAGAAAAACCACTAAAAAATTTCCATTTAAAAAAAGTTGTTATCAGATGCTGGACTTTCTGATACATGACAATGATTCTTAATAAATCAAGGAGTATTTTGAGTATGAAAATAATGCATGAAAAGCATTTTAAAAAATAAAATGGAAATGACTCTTCCTGCTTAGTAAATGTCATAAAAAAGGAGCAAAATTATATTTTCATTTACTTTCAGTTAAGTCTGAAACATCTAGCCTTCATGCAAAATTGGCATAAAAATATAAGAAAAACACAATTGAAGAAAATATGAAAATGATTGCTAAAATTTTATTTTATTTTATTTATTTTAAATGATTCAAATCATTTCTAAGTTGAAGCCAAATTGGGAAGTAATATACATAAAACAATCAGGAAATTATAAAATAATACATTAGTATGGAAATATAAAATAATATAGCATAATCTGTCTATACAAATGTAGAACGAACATAGATGGAAATGTCTGATCTCAGGTTAGAGAAAGAATTCACAAACCCTAGTAATTAACCAAATTAAAAAAAGATGTATTGTATACATATACAGTCTAAACACACACACACACACAAGCACATACATATAATTAGACATTCCTGTTGCTTCCAGATTACACTGATAATCAGGTATTTTTCTAGCTAAAACTGTATCCACTGCAGTTTCTATTTTTGAATTCTCTAGTTGGTGTTTGATAGTAATTCGGCAGTATTCAACAAATCGTAAATTAAGAGGAAATAACAGATAATCTTCCTAATGGGGAAATCCCTGTATACCCCTGAAATGAACTTCAGCTCTGCCAAATTCATGTAAAATTCCCCATGTATTTGTTTCCAATTATTCCACATTAGGCAAAAATATGCAACATGACTATGTTCTGCCCTAATATTCTTCTTTACGTCTCTAAATCCTAACACATCTCTAACATTCATTTGATGAATAATAACATTTTGGTGCACTAGGTAATACATATGTTTTTTATTTGCCACAAAGAACTGTATTTCCTCAACTGATTTATGTACCACCTGGACAAAATTATTTTTATTACAGTTTATTTCATTTTCTCCAGCATCCACAAAAACACTTGTAAATAGTCAATGACAATGGCAAGAAAGAAAGAAGGAAAAGAAAGAGAAGACAAACTTGAAATTCAAAATCAAAAGTCCACATTTCTTCAGAGAACCCCAATGAAAAATGCAGCTGGAATACTTTTAAACTAACAAATTCAAGGTAAAATTAAACAGTCACCTACTTTTTTTTTCTGTGATTCCTTATGAACAACTAGATAAAATTCACTGGCAGTTCCAAATTTTTCCAAAACAGAAATAATTATTTGGTTTATAGTTTGCAGAAGGGACTTATAAAGAAACTATACAAGCCACAAAAAGTTATCATGACATAATACAAAGAAAGTGAATGATTTTTTTTTAATCACATGACTTCACTTCCTGAATTATATTTCATCTAGGACCTGAGAAAAAGTGCAGGGAGTATTCTACGACTTCTAAATTAAAAATACTCCATGGATTATTGTGTCATGTATCATTTTGATGACTTCTATGGAATTTTCCTGGTAATTTTTTAACCAACAAAATTGCAACATGTTAAAGTCAGCAATTCACAGAATGTTTGGAAAACATACCCTCTTTTGAGGCCTTTTGCTTAATGAATATAACATGGACTCATTTCATTCCTCCTTTCCTGGAATAGCTTTGAATTTCAAACATTTGTTAGCCATTAACTACACTTTGCATCTAATACTTTGTATGTGTATAATGCAATTTGGAGTCCACATGTAAAGCTAACTTATTTGTGATCCTATAACTCTAGCAATGGCCCTGACCAGTAACCACTCAGGTCAACCCTCCCTTCCTCCCAAATCTGAACAATTGATTCTGACTGGAGCTAAACAGATTAACAGGATTTATCATCCAAAGATACTTTATGTGCCTTTCAAAGTTACCCAAGCCAAGTCCTCCAGAATCTTCTCTGAATGATTCATTGCTTTGTTTTTTTTTCTCTGTTTAGCTTTAAGTTCTACCCAAGTCAACATTTGTATCACTACAAGCCTGCCTCCAAAATCTGGTGACATGAGTTATTTTTGCATGATTCTCTGAAGCAATGAAAATAAGAGACGCTGGTTTGCTAGTGAACAGGTTCCCAGATACCGGCCATAACATGTACACGTAAACATAAACATACATACTCATAATGTAGGTATTTCTTGACTCAGAAATGCCTAACTTATGAATCTCGTAAACATACAAACAGCTTAACCAGGGATGGTATCAACTGCTTTTGTTAGCAGCCTTAAGAGTCTTCTCTGTGGCCCAGTTTCAGCCTCTCTTCACACTGATCCACAGACTTTGGGGAGAGGAGCAAGGTGTGAAGGTCATAGACATTTGGAAGATGTGGATTTACCAAGTGATTGCACACGTGCACCCCCACCCCCAACACACAAAGTGGTGGCTCTTTGTGTGATCTCTAAATGTTCACTCACATGCAGATAAGGTGTCTTACTATATGCATTAGGAATTACCCATTGGCTTCTACAGCCTTTCAGATATGTTCCACAAAACTGATTTGGGTCACTTAGCCCAGGACAGGGCTTCCCAGCTGGCGCTAGCGGTAAAGAACACACCTGTCAATGCAGGAGATGTAAGAGACGTGGGTTCGATCCCTGGGTCGGGAAGATCCCCTGGAGGAGGGCATGGAAGCCCATTCCAGTATTCTTTCCTGGAGAATCCCATGGACAGAGGAGCCTGGAGAGCTACAGTCCATGCGGTCGCAAAGAGTCGAACAAGACTGAAGTGACTTAACACACACACACACACACACACACACACACACCCCAGAATGAGCAGCACAGAATGACCTGTGTAACCTAGTTGAGGGCTGCAGGCCAGTTCCCACAATGGTGCAACCCAGCTCACATAATAGCCAGTAAAGTCTCCTGCAGGGGTTGAGTTATTCTTCAGTGTGCCGATAACAAACAATGACTTTTTTTTCCGTTGACAAGCTTCTGTTTTAAGTCCCAAATAGCCAAATGGATAATCATTCATCTATTGAAGAATGAATTTATTCTACATTTATTGAGCCCCTTCTGTGCTCAAACTCAAAACCATTTCGCTTATGAACAAAGAGGGCACACACACACTACCAGAACAACAAGAATATAGTAGTTGTTGTAACAGAGGCTCAAATGGAAATGAGAACTCAAAAGAAGATACTACTTTGGCCAAGGAATTCAGGGACACTTTCCTTAAGGAAGTCTTGGTTTGACTATGCCTTGAAAGATGGGTGTGAATTCAATTGGTGGGAATGGGGTTGGGAAAAGGGGTCCACTTAGGCACAGAAGTGGAAAAAGTGCAAAGTCACTGAAGAGCATAATATGATCAGAACATGAATTACATGATGAGGAGAAGAGAGGAGCCGACAAGGCCAGGAACCGGGAGCAGATATGAGGAGATCTGATGAATAAGATGAGGCAATGTGTGGGCAGTGGAGACACATAGCAGGGTTTTCCTTTATTTGTCTTTAAACCCTTTTTGTAATTGTGAAATATAAAAATTCAGAGAAGTGTATAAATCATAAGTTTAGCTAAGGGAATTATTATAAGGCAAACATCTCTCAAGGGCTTCCGGGGTGCCTCAGTGGCAAAGACTCCACTTGCCAATGCAAGAGACTCAGGTTTGATCCCTGGGTCAGGAAGATCCCCTGGAGGAGATGGCAACCCACTCTAGTATTCTTGCCTGGAGAATCCCATGGACGGAGGAGCCTGGCGGGCTACAGTCCATGGGATCGCAAAGAGTCGGATATGACTTAGCATCTAAACAACAACAACAACAAACACCTCTCAAATCACCACCCAGGAAACAGAATGTTCCCAGTGCCTCAGAGTCCTCTCTTCATGAGTCCTTCTAGTCATTCTCTCACCCCCTTTAGGGTAACCACTAATCTGACTTTTATGAAAATGACACCTTTGGTTTTTAAAACAATTTTACTATCTAGACATGCACTCCTTAAACATGGTTTAATTTTCTTGTTTTGTGCACTGTATATAAATGCTATAAATTAGTATATATTCTTTCCTGTGTCTGGCTTCTTACATGGTGTTGTATTTTTGAGCTTCATCTGCATTGCTGTGGTAGCTGTGATTCATTGATTTTCATTGCTCTGGAGTATGCCTGTGTGTAAATATATCACATTTAGCCACCCTACTGTTGATGGCTATCTGGATTATTGTTAGTTTGGGGCCATCACGAATGGTGCTTCTAGGAACCTTCTTGTGCCTGTCTCTTGATGCACGTACCATCTCCTAATGTTGGCAGCATCACAGCCACACCTGAACGAGGAGTAGCCTATCTTTATCTTTATCTCGTGACAAAGAAACTCCTTAGAAGATCGAGAAACTAGTTAGGCCACTCCTAACTAGTTTTGAGTATCTTACTCGGGATGTTGCCTCACTTGTCAAAATCTTACTGGGCAGAAAGTCTTCAGTTTCTAATATTCAAACCAAAGTAGGAATATTTTCTTTTATTTTCACAATGGATTATGGGAGCAAGAAATCGGATTTATCATAATCCTTGGTCCACAATGGACTCTATTATTTGTCCATTTCTGGTCTACTTCAATTAGTTTTTTTTTTAATTGTTTACTTGGTTAGTTTGAAAAATAATCACCTGTGAATCCACAGTTCCAAACAAAAGCCAGGACCCTGGTAATAACTACAGCTCACTCTATGTTTTCCCCATCATTCCATCCTCCGGCCTCTGCCTACCTGGAGTAGAGGTATTTTTGAACATTACGTAAAACTCTCAAAAAGAACTATTGACCCCAAGTAAGTATCCATTTGTGCTAGGCAAGTAGAAAAGAATATTGATTTCATTCTCTTTATGTCCTGCTATTTCCAGGGAGGTAGATAAATGATAAAACAATAAGTTGTGTGAATCATGTGAACACATTCTCCCCAGACAAAGCAAATCCAAGGGCTCCACAATTTTTTTCATAGGTAACTACTCACTCCTTTTAGAAAGGTAGCAGAAATATAGCTTATGACGCAACAGACTGAAAGACAAGCCAGATGTGAGAAATGTATTCCTTGATGATAAAACTGCATAGTGCCATGCAGTCTAAATCCCTTTTTATAAAAATATGGTTACACATCATTGACATTCCTTGATAGTAAAATTCAACTGGATTATTCAAACTCATTTTAATGGCAAAAATTCCTTTTTATATGTTATGCCAGCCAATTGCTTGCTTTTCAGTTTAACTATGAATATACACCTTTGGTGGATGGATTATTGCCAGGACAGGGTAAAGGAATCTGAATATCATGGTTTTGAGAAAAGAACGATAAATCCAATATTACAAAGTTACAGTAGATGGTGCTAGACGGGTGCAAAAGATGCAACAGCCATTTGCGCCACCTTCAAGATTTCTCCTGAGCTTAGCAGTTTAGAAAATGTGCAATTTAGATTGTATCAATTCAAGAGAGGCACTCAGATAAAACAGTTGAATTAGTGAGATCAATGAATGCAGAACCCTATAATTAGACAAATGTTAAGGTTTTTATGGAAATTAACAATGAAGACAACTTTAAAGTTAAGGTCAGATCGTCTATCTTTCTGGGGTATTGGTGCCAATGTTAAACTACTAAAAGAATGATTTTCTATTCATTTAAAATAATGTCAGCTATAAAGTTAATTTTTAAGCTACTTTGTTCTGGTATTAGTTATTTATCACTTATAAAGTATTGGTACACTACATAGGTTGGCTTGGAGATTTAAACGTCCCATATAATGCATACAAAGTGACTTACAAAGCATGACCTAATATAAATTCTTCTATAGACGTAGATTATTATTTTTATTGCTATTTACTTGAAAATTCTTTAAAAAATATTTGTTCTTTACTTTTTTATAATTTTATTTATTTATTTTTGGCTGTGCTGGGTCTTCATTGCTGCGCATAGCCTTTCTCTAGTTGTGGTGAGCGGAGGCTACTCTCTAGCAGCAGTGAGCAAGCTTCTCATTATGGTAGCTTCTCTTGTTGCAGAGCACAGGCTCTAGGGCTCATGGGCTTCAGCAGCTGCAGCTCCCAGGCTCTAGAGCACAGGCTCAGTAGTTGTGGTGCATGGGCTAAGCTGCTCCGTGGCATGTGGGATCTTCCCGGACCAGGGATCGAACCCATGTCTCCTGCATTGGTAGGTGGACTCTTTACCACTGAGGCACCAGGGGAGCCCTCATTACTTTTTAATAGCCACTTTGGGCTGGGTATTCTTCCTCTGATTTTTCTTTCTTTCTTTTGTTTAGCTTTTCAGATGAAATGGCTGAGTCATAGGATAATGAAGTGAATAACTTGGAACATGTCTCTTTTCTCCTTGTGGCCACAGTACAAAATGACTTTTAAATCAATGAGCTGGAGATCAGGCAAGCACCAGCCCTTAATGAGAGAGTGATCTAGGGTTAAGAAGAGAGGTTCCAAACCATCTCACTGGGCGCATCTCTGTAACAGATGCTTCCTTCCCACGATCCACTGAATGCTCAGTGGATGCTGGTCCTTGGCTTCCCTGAAGAAAGGAGCAACACGCCAGCACTAGCCACACTCTGGATGTGACTTATCTTAGAATCTGTCAGTGACTGTGGGAAAATGTCACATGGCACGTAAGTCACCCCTTGTCTCTTGCCAGAGCCATGTTCAGTCTAGGTCCATTTGTGGGACAGGGCATGGAGGAAATTCCTTTTCTGAAAGGTAACCCACATTCTCTAGCATTCAATCATATGTCCAGCTCCAAATACTCTCTTAAATGTATACTTGTATTGCATATTCTTGGAACTCAGAAGGCTTTTTCAGAGGCTGGGAGGTCCTATTTCTCAGTGAACTTTCTATTTATGAATCATCATGGCCTATTGATTGAATGTGTAGGCTGTAGTTCTAACACATCTGTCTGTTTTATCTAAACAGAACAGAAAATGTCCTATGGGCAGGGATACTGTGTAAAGTGATAGGGTTTTGCTAGAGTTTTGCTTTTTATAGAATTTAGAACCTAAGTGGTTAAAGAAATATAATATTAGTAATAGTACTAAATAATATTACTAATATTATTTAGTACTAATTATTAGTACTAATATTACTAATATATTAGTACTAAAAATAGTACTGATATTCAAATAGTAATATGAATATTTCTTTCATTTTTTTTTTCAATATGTGTTTATTGTCCCTAGAAGAACGTGTCTCATCCCAGCTGCAATCAATAATGATAGAAGTCACAGTGGCCATGGCTTCTTCAGCCGCATTGATGGTATATCCAGAAACTAATATGCGATAAGCCTGTCCAGTAGGAAGGAGGAAAAAAATCCATATTTTTAAATGTCATACGAGCGATTCGTGCAGTTGCCCAGCAGCTGACTTTCAGATGTTAATAATTAGGCTGCAGGCCAGGCCCATGGCTCAGCGGCTAACGTACTGTGTGTGCTGCTCACGGGAAACCTCAATCTGATGCTCCCTGGATGCTCTCCTATCTCCCCCCTGGGAGGAGGAGCCCCACGGAGGTGACAGCGGGTGCCTTCAGAGGAGTGATTGGCGTGATGTATCACCACTCACCATCCCTCACCGGAGACCCGTTTAGAGCGAGATTACAGTCTCCGCAGAGCCTCTCATTTCTCCTGGTCACGGGGTGACGGAGCACTTCACAACTTGCACTCCAGGAAGGCAGGGAGGGATTTAAACGCGAGGCTACAAGGGCCCCTCCATAAACCTCAGCCAGATCAGCTCTGATTCATAAGAGGTTTCTGCTTCCTCTGCCTTCTAGCCAGCCAGATCAACGTTTATGGAAAAATGTAAACTTGAAACGGGGAATGGAATATGAGTCACCCATATTTCATCTGATAACAAATTTAACAGACAACTGGGGAAGCCTCTGAAGTTCTGGAAGGAAAATGGCCCTTTCTCAGAACTGAGGTATCTTTACTACCCATCTCTATGGAGCCCCTACTACCACTAATGGGAGAACAACCCCTATAAGGTCAACAAAAATGTTCTTGTAATAGTGTTCATTAACAGCGCTGCTCAGTGACTGTTTAAAATCGTTCCTGCTACGATCTTTCCCAGGGATGAAATCATTTGTTTCATTTTTAACCATTGCTGGTAATTCTAGGATTTCCAAATCTTCTCCTGTGCTCCTTATCTTGAAGACATGATCTAACATTATTATTTTTATTATTTGAGGCTTACTATTTCTGGGGATGGTCTCTCAGTGGTTTTTTGAAAGTTAATCCATCACAATGATTAATGAGATAATATTCTTTTCTTGAGATTGCTATCAAAGGGCCCATCAGCTTCCCAAATTCAGAACTTCATCCCTTTTGTTTCTGTCTTACCCTTTGCTTCCCACATATGATTTACTACAAAGCCCAGCTGTTTAATTTTTTCCTCTACAATATCTCTAATATCTATTTGTTAAGCCACTAAATATATATTAAGTGACAGGAACAATTCTACAAATGGGGGTTTTGTGCTTGAGCTAGGCCTGGGATCTGCTTATTTCCATAGTCACTATCCTGGACCAAGTCTGTGGTGGATTAAAGATGGCCACACATTCTTTGACAGTTCTCACACTGAGAGGTTTTATATATCTAATGAGAATATAAGCCTTTTAAGGTATAGACTTCATGTTCTATACATGGACTAAATTGGTGACACACAACTGACATTTAACAAGCCAGAAATATCCATGTCCATTAGAACCTGACAGAATCCCATCAGTGTTGATGCAAGCTTTGAGGTCTTCTAAAAAGTCTGCAAAAACTAGAATCAGAAACTCCGTACAGCATTGTCTTAATTTTTATAAAATTCCCTTGAAAGAGCTCATTATAATGCTTTCTTACAATGCTTAATAAAATTTGAGGATTCTTTTCTTACAACAGAAAGAAGTAAATAAAATATTTCCAAGGATTTTCTAGTGGATTCTGAGAGATTCGATCTGTATACCTTTTAAAGAGACCCCATAAATGATCTGACTCATTGGAAAAGACCCTGATGCTGGGAAAGATTGAGGGCAGGAGGAGAAGAGTGCGACAGAAGATGAGAAGGTTGGATGACATCACCAACTCAATGGACATGAGTTTGAGCAAATTCCGGGAGATGGTGAAGAGCAGGGAAGCCTGGCGTGCTGCAGTTCATGTGGTCACAAAGAGTTGAACACAACTTAGCAATGCAAATGAACAGCAATAATAAATGGTTTGAATCTGCCATATCAATTTCACTGGGAAATGGTAATTCATGTCCTTAAATGTAAGTGTTGATTTTCAGTTATCAATAAACCACTTGAACTCTACAAGTGCTTGGCAGTCATTCTGGATAGAACCTAACTAACTTAATTTGAAATTTAGTGTAGCTGGCAAAAAGCTATTAAGAGGAAGGTTGATGTGTCCAAGCATGGTAATTTTAAAACTACATAAATATGCTGTACAAACAAAAATAACAACCTTCAGTTGTCCCGAGAATCCTTAAATCTTCAGGAACTGCTTTGGGCCCTCACCTGACCATCCAGTGGTGTAAAACAAAGCAAGTAAAAGGATGAGTGAGATTCATTTGTTTTTCAAAACCATAGGCTATGTTGGCTCTTGTTATTATGTGTGCTTTATTTTTACAGACATCTAATAAAAACAAACAATTCAAGGAGTATGTATTGAGTATTTAACCATGTAAAAGCTCTGTGTAGGAATGGCTTTTTCCATAATCTACTGGTAAGGGGGTGAGTGTGGGGGGAGAACTGTACATAAATAACCAGAAAACACTGCATGATGTAAATTATAAAAAGTGAAATATAAAAATAAATGCACAATGCTTTGGAAAGACCATGGTGAAGTGATTAATTTCACTTGGGGGAAGGTGTGGGTGGGGACAGGAATCAGTGAAAGAGTCCTGGAGAGACGTTTTCCTTCTAGGGATTGAGGAAAAATTCCAACCAATGTGCAGGGGAGAGGTGGAGAGGAAGGGGCAGTAGGGAAGGGTAGTTTCAGTTGAGGGCACTGCATGAACAATGCTCAGTGCAGTACATTTGGAGAATGGAGTGGGCAGGTTCCACTGTGGCTGCCACACAGGATTACGAGGTGGATGCGGGAGAAACAAGGTAGGGAAGGTAGATTGTGATAGACTTTAGAAAGCCTCCTAGGGCATTTCACTTTTGCAAGCAATGGAAAGCCATAGAGGTTTCTGAGCAGGGAGTGACGTGACTACCAATTGTATTTTTATTAAATTTGTTGTCAGTAAAAGGATTTGAAATAACCCAAATGTTCAATACGGAGACTGGTAGGAAAAGGAACAGTTCATCCCCACAATGGAATATTAAGCCACCATAAAAACGAATGAAGACAATTTCTATACATAATACATCTCCAGAATGTGTCATTAAGGAATAAAGATACAAAGCAGTGTATTTACCATGTTATCTTATATTTTAAAAAGGGAGAAAATACGACTAAACATATGTCCAGATACACATTTTTGCTGTATTTTCCAAAAAAAGAAATCACTGTAAAGACAAACGAGAAACTAAGAAAAATATTTACCTATAGAGTAGAGGAAGGAAGCAGAGTGGAGAAAATAGTAACTGAAGTGAAACTTTCTGAACACAGCTTGTTAAATTACTTTGACTTTGAAAATAGAAATATATTTTAGATCATTAAAATCAGTTTAATGAAGGAACCAAATAGGTGGCAAATATAGCCAAGAGACTGGAAACAAGGATGCTGCTTAACAGGTTATTGAAAGAATTCAGCCCAGATATAAATGGGCTTTCCAGGTGGTTCAGTGGTAAAGAACCCACCTGCCAATGCAGGAGACTTGGGTTTGATCCCTGGGTGGGGAAGATCCCTGGAGAAGGAAATGACACCCCACTCCAGTATTCTCGTCTGGGAAATCCAATGGACAGAGGAGCCTGGCAGGCTACAGTCCGTGGGATTGCAAAAGAGTCAGATACAACTTAGCGACTACACAACAACAATCTATTCAATATTTAATCAATGTTCAAAAGACTATTCTACTGACACCTCAGGAGAATTTTGCGATTTTCTTTACCTGGATTCAGATCCCAGCTCCAACACTTACCAGTTATGTGAGTCTGAGCAAGCTATGTAACCTCTCTCAGCCCTTATTTCCTTCTCTGTGAAATGGGAACATCCTAGTACCTCACAGATGGTTCCAAGGATTAAATGAGAAAATCCATGTCAAGCGCTTAGCCAAGTAGTACTGGGTACAGAGTAAATGCTTATTAATATTCACTAGAACTTAAAATATAATGATGATGGCAAATGATAGCACAGGAACATACTTATAATAAAGTGTAGAGTGGAATAAGAAGTCTAAAAGACTCTAATTGCCTTAAAATTTTATATTATATATGTATATATAATATAACATAAAAATACTATCTGGATATTATGCATAGGAATAACACTGGAATAAAATAAGACAAAATGTTATTAGTGACATCTTTTAGGAAGCATAATTAAAGGTGATTTTCTCTTCTTTTTTATACTTCTCTATATTTCCAATTCACTACCACAGGATGCAGTTACTCTAATTATTTGAAAAAGAACAGTAAAAGTTATCTTAAAAGGAAAAAGAATGACTGGGATATCCTAGATGTGGGAGACCAGCAGTGAGATGACACTGGAAAACTAAGTAGAAGGCAAGCCTTGTAAGCTATCTCAGGGCTTTGAGTCTCTACCTTTGGCACTGGGAGGCCAGTCAAAGGCTTTTGCCATGGGAGGGGCAGTGCCAAATCTGGATTTCTAAAAGCTCACACCAGATTCAGAGTTTACAACAAAAGATGGTGAAGTAAATGTATATTTGTTACACTCTTTTGCTCCAAGCCCTCAGATTTCAATGAAGGAAAACAAAAGAAAATTCCACCCATGCTGAAAGTAAGACATGATTACTAAGCCCCCATACAGCGCAGTGAAGGATATTTGCCAAGTAAAGGGAACCTTGGGCAAAGTTATGGGCCAATGCCAGGGGAATGGGGGGAGCTAAGAAATAACTCTCCAGATCTCAAGCAGGGTTCTGCACATAAGTGAGAGGGTTTTAAGGCATCTACAGGCAATGGGTTGGTTGAGAATGGGCTGAGAGGGTGAGTGGGCCAGGATGGACTAGAGACCATCACTGAATAGACATATTTCCATCCTGAAGAATTACAAGGAAGGCAGCAGTAAAGAAAAGACAGCATGGACTTCCCTGGTGGTCAATGATTAAGATTCTGCGCTCTCACTGCAGGGGGCACAGGTTCTATCCCTGGATCCCTGGTCAGGAAAGATCCAGCATGCCATGCAACATATCCAAAAACAAAAAACACCATGGATATGCCATTATTGTTTTCCCCAGACCAGATAAATTTTCACTAGATGAGGCAGGAGTAATAACAGCTTGCCAGAAGGCAGCTAGTAGCCAGAGTTGTATAGCAAAGAGAAGTCAAACCAAACCAAACGAAACCAAACAAGATGAAAAACATAAACTGATGAAAGAAAAAATTCCAATGAGCTGAAAAGTTAAACCAACCAGTTTAAACAGTATCTACTCCTTATCCTATAGAAGAGAGAGAGATTTGGACAGTTTTCTAAGCCATCATACCCGATTTAAAGCTGCAGGCTACCACAGCATACTTCCTTTTATTGTCCTCACAATATTCCTTTTGTTTGTTTGAAGTAAAATTTATCTACAATAAAAGGCACAAATCTTAAATTTACAATTCAATGAGTTCTGGCAAATGTATACACCTCTGTAATTCCCATCCTGATCAAGAATACAATAGTACATTTCCATCATGCAAGAAAGCACTCTTGTGCCCCCTTGCAGTCAACTTCTACTCCTCTTTCCCCTTCCCTCCAATACAATCAATCACTGTTCTGATTTCTATTAGTATCAATTAGTTTTGCCTATTCTTCTACTTCATATCAACATAATCATTGAGTAGGTACTTGTTTGTGTTTGGCTTCTCTTGCTCAACATAATGTCTTTAAGATTCATTCATGTTGTTCCATGTATAAGCAATTCATTCATTTTTATTGCTGACTGGTATTCCATCGTGTGAATATACTGCATATATCCAGTCTTCTGTCAACAGACATATGTATGGTTTCCAATTTTCGGTCATTATGAATAAAAAGAGCTATAAATGGTCTTAAACAAATCTTTTTGTGGACATAAGTTATTTCTTTGAATGAACTAGAGCAGAATCAATGGTCATAGTATAGGTGTGCATTTCACATTACAAGAAACACAGTTTTTCGAAGTGGTTGTACTATTTTGTACTCCAGCTGTAATGCTGGATTTCAATTACTCCACATCTTCACCAAAATTTAGTGTTTTCAGACTTTTAGATTTGAGCCATTTTAATGGGTATGAAGAAGTATCACATTGTGATTTAATTTCCATTTCTCTGATGACTGATGATGTTGAATATCTTTTCATATGCTTATTGGTCTTCATATATTTTCTTTTGCAAAGTGTCTTTTCAAGTATTTTATGCATTTTAAAATCGGGCTGCTTCTTATTTTATTATTGAAGGCATTCTTTATGAATTCTGGATCTAAATCCCTTGTGAGACATATACATTATGAATACTTTCTTCTAGACCATAGCGTGCCTTTTCATTTTCTTAACTTACTTTGAATGAGGAGTTTTTGCTTTCAGTGAAACCAAATTTACAATTTTTAATGATTAGCTTCTTTTGTGTCCTGATTTGGAAATCCTTGCTTCTTTAAATTCATAAAGATAGTTTCCTACATTTAAGTCCAAAAGTTTATAGTTTTAGCTGATTTGCTTAGGTCTATGTTTCATCAAGAGGCAAAAAAAAAAAAAAAATAGTTGGATGAATAGTTGTTCCGGCAAACTTTTTGAAAAGACTTTCCTTCTTTCCATTGAATTGTCTTGGCCTCTTTATCATAGGGTTTATCATAGGGTTTCCCCATAGTTCAGCAGTAAAAAATCTGCCTGCAATGCAGGATCCCCAGGAGACACGTGTTTGATCCCTGGGTTGGGAAGATCCTCTGGAGGGGGAAATGGCACCCCACTCCAGTATTCTTGCCTGGAAAATCCCATGGACAGAGGAGCTTGGTGGGCTACAGTCCATAGGGTCTCAAAGAGTCAGACATGACTGAAGCAACTTAGCACACAGCACACTTTATCATAAATGACTTGACTGGGTATCTATATCTATTTATGTATTATACTTTGATTCATTAATCTATTTGTCTTTGTGCCTTGATTTCTGTCTTGATTTGGTAGCTTTATATTAATCCTTGAACTTGAATAGTTTGAGTACTACAACTCTTTTTTTTAATCTCAAGACTATATTGGCTATTCTAGGTCCTGTTCTGCTATGATCTCTCTTTAGTACTCTGTCAGAAAATTCCATATGCTGCAGCTGCCCCAAACTCTGACCTCCTCAACTCAGTAACATGGGCATCTTCTGCTTGGTCTGCACCATGATCCAAAAAGTACTCTAAGTCAGAAAGGAGACGTGAATTTGAGGTTCCCCTCCTGTGGTTCCATCCTCTCAAGGATAATCCATCTCTACCACCTGTGGTCTAAAGTCAGCAAACTCTTGTCTCCTATATATTGTCTAGTTTTTTAGTGTTTTATGATGGATGTTAAGTTCATTTCCAGTTAGTCAGGCATGGATGAAAGCCTAAAGCTCCATCATGTTTTTATTAAGTAGTGGTCTTTTTCAGAACTGCCACCATATAAAGATAAGCAAAAGGAAGGAAGGACCCTGCATGGCCTATATCAGTTTTAGCACCACCTCTAGCACCACCTCTACTCCCCCACCTGCAAAACTAGGGGGAAAAAAGAAGAAAATGAAACATAAAACACAAGTTGGAGGAAGAATTTACATCAGAAGAAAAGGCTCAAAAGCAAAAAAAGTCAGATACCCTAGAGCAGCACTGTCCAATAGGACTTTCTGCGATGATGGAAATGCCCTATTTCTGAGCTGCTCAGTATGGTAACCACTAGCCATATGTGGCTGTGGAGGACTTGAAATGTGACAGTGCAACTGAGGAACTAAATTTTTAATGATATGTAATTAATTTAAGCTTCTGCTGCTGCTAAGTCACTGCAGTCATATCCGACTCTGTGTGACCCCATAGACGGTAGCCCACCAAGCTCCTCTGTCCTTGGGATTCTCCAGGCAAGAATACTAGAATGGGTTGCCAGTTCCTTCTTCAACGCATGCATGAATGCTAAGTCACTTCAGTCACGTCGGACTCTGTGCGACCCCATGGACAGCAGCCCACCAGGCTCCTTTGTCCAAGAATACTGGAGTGGGTTGCCATTTCCTTCTCCAGCATTTAAGTTTCATTTAATTTTAATTAGTTTTATATTAATTAATTTAATTTTGGCTAGTGGTTACCCAAGGTCAGGGTAGGCAGCCGAGAGGAGCAACCCCATGTCCAAGAAGCGGCGGCTGCGTGGGCAAAGGAGGGTCGAGAGGAGCTACTCCACATTCAAAGTCAGGAGGGGCAGACATGAGGAGATACCCCTCATCCAAGATAAGGAGCAGCAGCTGTGCTTTGCTAGAGCGGCCGTGAAGAGATACCCCATGTCCAAGGTAAGAGAAACCCAAGTAAGACGGTAGGTATTGCGAGAGGGCATCAGAGGGCAGACACACTGAAACCATAATCACAGAAAACTAGCCAATCTAATCACATGGACCACAGCCTTGTCTAACTCAATAAAACTAAGCCATGCCGTGTGGGGCCACTCAAGATGGATGGGTCATGGTGGAGAGATCTGACAGAATGTGGTCCACTGGAGAAGGGAATGGCAAACCACTTCAGTTTTCTTGCTTTGAGAACCCCATGAACAGTATGAAAAGGCAAAATGACAGGATACTGAAAGAGGACCTCCCTGGGTCGGTAGGTGTCCAATGTACTACTGGACATCAGTGGAGAAATAACTCCAGAAAGAATGAAGGGATGGAGCCAAAGCAAAAACAATACCTAGTTGTGGATGGGACTGGTGATAGAAGCAAGGTCTGATGCTGTAAAGAGCAGTATTGCATAGGAACCTGGAATGTCAGGTCCATGAACCAAGGCAAATTGGAAGTGGTCAAACAAGAGATGGCAAGAGTGAATGTCGACATTCTAGGAATCAGCAAACTAAAATGGACTGTAACGGGTGAATTTAACTCAGATGACCATTATATCTACTACTGTGGGCAGGAATCCCTTAGAAGAAATGGAGTAGCCATCATGGTCAAAAAAAGAGTCCAAAATGCAGTACTTGGATGCAATCTCAAAAATGACAGAATGATCTCTGTTCGTTTCCAAGGCAAACCATTCAATATCATGGTAATTCAAGCCTATGCCCCAACCAGTAACGCTGAAGAAGCTGAAGTTGAACGGTTCTATGAAGACCTACAAGACCTTTTAGAACTAACACCAAAAAAAAATGTCCTTTTCATTATAGGGGACTGGAATGCAAAAATAGGAAGTCAAGAAACACCTGGGGTAACAGGCAAATTTGGCCTTGTAGTACATAATGAAGCAGAGCAAAGGCTAATAGAGTTTTGCCAAGAGAACGCACTGGTCATAACAAACACCCTCTTCCAACAACACAAGAGAAGACTCTACACATGGACATCAACAGATGGTCAACACCGAAATCAGATTGATTATATTCTTTGCAGCCAAAGATGGAGAAGCTCTATACAGTCAGCAAAAACAAGAGCGGGAGCTGTCTGTGGCTCAGATCATGAACTCCTTATTGCCAAATTCAGACTTATATTGGAGAAAGTAGGGAAAACCACTAGACCATTCAGGTATGACCTAAATCAAATCCCTTATGATTATACAGTGGAAGTGAGAAATAGATTTAAGAGACTAGATCTGATAGATAGAGTGCCTGATGAACTATGGACTGAGGTTCGTGACATTGTACAGGAGACGGGGATCAAGATCATCCCCATAGAAAAGAAATGCAGAAAAGCAAAATGGCTGTCTGGGGAGGCCTTACAAATAGCTGTGAAAAGAAGATAAGCAGAAAGCAAAGGAGAAAAGGAAAGATATAAGCATCTGAATGCAGAGTTCCAAAGAATAGCAAGGAGAGATAAGAAAGCCTTCCTCAGTGATCAATGCAAAGAAATAGAGGAAAACAACAGAATGGGAAAGACTAAAGATCTCTTCAAGAATATTAGAGATACCAAGGGAACATTTCATGCAAAGATGGGCTTGATAAAGGACAGAAATGGTATGGACCTAACAGAAGCAGAAGATATTAAGAAGAGGTGGCAAGAATACACAGAAGAACTGCACAAAAAAGATCTTCATGACCAAGATAATCACGATGGTGTGATCACTCACCTAGAGCCAGACATCCTGGAATGTGAAGTCAAGTGGGCCTTAGAAAGCATCACTATGAACAAAGCTAGTGGAGGTGATGGATTTCCAGTTGAGCTATTTCAAATCCTGAAACATGATGCTGTGAAAGTGGTATACTCAATATGCCAGCAAATGTGGAAAACGCAGCAGTGGCCACATGACTGGAAAAGGTCAGTTTTCATTCCAATCCCAAAGAAAGGCAATGCCAAAGAATGCTCAAACTACTGCACAATTGCACTCATCTCACACACTAGGAAAGTAATGCTCAAAATTCTCCAAGTCAGGCTTCAGCAGGACGTGAACCGTGAACTTCCAGATGTTCAAGCTGGTTTTAGAAAAGGCAGAGGAACCAGAGATCAAATTGCCAACATCTGCTGGATCATGGAAAAAGCAAGAGAGTTCCAGAAAAACATCTATTTCTGCTTTATTGACTATGCCAAAGCCTTTGACTATGTGGATCACAACAAACTGTGGAAAATTCTGAAAGAGATGGGAATACCAGACCACTGACCTGCCTCTTAAGAAACCTTTATGCAGGTCAGGAAGCAACAGACCCAGAGGGATGGTACAGGGAGGGAGGTGGGAGGGGCGTTCAGGGTGGGGAACACGTGTACAGCCGTGGCAGATTCATGTTGATGTATGGCAAAACCAATACAATATTGTAAAATAATTAGCCTCCAATTAAAATAAATAAATTTAAATAAAAAAAATAGAACTGGACATGGAACAACAGACTGGTTCCAAATAGGAAAAAGAATACATTAAGGCTGTATATTGTCACCCTGCTTATTTAACTTATATGCAGAGTACATCATGAGAAACGCTGAGCTGGAAGAAGCACAAGCTGGAATCAAGATTGCTGGGAGAAACATCAATAACCTCAGATATGCAGATGACACCACCCTTATGGCAGAAAGTGAAGAGGAACTAAAAAGCCTCTTGAAAGTGAAAGAGGAGAGTGAAAAAGTTGGCTTAAAGCTCAACATTCACAAAACTAAGATCATGGCATCTGGTCCCATCAGTTCATGGGAAATAGATTGGGAAACAGTGGAAACAGTGTTAGACTTTATTTTGGGGTCTCCAAAATCACTTCAGATGGTGATTGCAGCCATGAAATTAAAAGACGCTTACTCCTTGGAAGGAAAGTTATGACCAACCTAGATAGCATATTCAAAAGCAGAGATATTACTTTGCCAACAAAGGTCCGTCTAGTCAAGGCTATGGTTTTTCCAGTGGTCATGTATGGATGAGAGAGTGGGACTGTGAAGAAAGCTGAGCGCTGAAGAACTGATGCTTTTGAACTGTGGTGTTGGAGAAGACTCTTGAGAGTCCCTTGGACTGCAAGGAGATCCAACCAGTCCATTCTAAAGGAGATCAGTCCTGGGTGTTCATTGGAAGGACTGATGCTAAAGCTGAAACTCCAATACTTTGGCCACCTCATGCGAAGAGTTGACTCATTGGAAAAGACTCTGATGCTGGGAGGGATTGGGTGAGATGGCTGGATGACATCACTGACTCGATGGACATGAGTTTGAGTGAACTCCGGGAGTTGGTGATGGACAGGGAGGCGTGGTGTGCTGTGATTCATGGGGTTGCAAAGAGTCGGACACGACTGAGCGACTGAACTGAACTGAGTGGTTACCCAAATGTTTTATGAAACTAAATTACTGGGGAAGTGCCAAGATTTTGAACTTTTTGAATTGATAGTATTTGTATGAGATTTTGGATATAGAGTCAATGCTGAAATGTGATAAGACTTTTGGGTATATATTTGCATGCAAGACTGATGTGATATTTTTAGAAGGAGGTGCAGGCAGAGGATAGACTGTTCTGGGATGAGTGGTGTCCCTGAAGAATTCATGTCAACCCAGAACCTCAGAATGGGATTTTATTGAGAAATATGGTCTTTGCATATGTAACTGGTTAGGTTAACATGTGATCATAATGCATTATAGAAAGTGAAGTTGCTCAGTCGTGTCCGACTCTTTGCAACCCCATGGCCTGTAACCTACCAGGCTCCTCCGTCCATGGGATTTTCCAGGCAAGAGTACTGGAGTGGGTTGCTATTTCCTTCTCCAGGGGATCTTCCTGATCCAGGGATAGAACCTGAGTTTCCTGCATTGTAGGCAGATGCTTTACCATCTGAGCCACCAGGGAAGTCACCATAATGCATTATAGTAGGCCCTAAATCCAATGACTGGTGTTTTTATAAGAAGGCCATGTCAAGACACACAGGGAGAAAAGCCAGGTGATAATGGAGGCAGAGACTGAAGTCATCTGTTTACATGCTAAGGAAAGCCAAGGATTGCCAGCTACCCCTAGAAGCTAGGAGAGAGTCAAGAGAGCCTCCCACTTAGAACCTCCAGAAAAAAACAGCCTTGCTAACACCTTAATTTCAGATGTTTAGAATTATGAGACAATAAATTCCTGTTGCTTGAAACCATCCCGTTTGTGGTACCTTGCTATAGCAGCCCCAGGAAATGAATACAGTGCTCTAGCTGAGCCCCTCCTTCAGGTCTAGTTAACCCAAGTGGGCTTTTTTCCATTAAATAACACTTGTTGGGGTTTCAGTCACATGTCCTTTGCCTGTGACTTCTCATTTATCTCTCTCCCTTTTCAATTTTGTAGAGGTATAATTGAAATGCCCTATTTCACTTCTCTTTTGCACGCACTGAGAATTTGGGGGAAGCTCTGCACAGTGTCAAGAGATGATCCACCTCCCCCACTCAGCTTTCTAATGATTACATTGGCTTAGTGAGCACAGCAGTGTTTCTAGAACCGTTTAGTTCAATAAGTATTTAAACATTAAAAGCAGCCTCAAACAAAACTTTTGCATGACAAAGGATACCACAAACTAAGTGAATAAACAAAGAGCCAGAAAAATACTATATGGCATTAAGACAATCAAAGGTATAGTTTCTATATAATATACAAAGTGTTCTTATAAATTGATAAGAAAATGAAAAGCAACTCAATAGAAAGCCGAGGAAAGGATATAAACAGACTAGTAACAGAAGTGCAAATTCAAATGGTGAAATCATATGAAAAGATGCTCAAATTCAGAACCAGTTAGAGAAAGGAAAAATGAAGCAGTAGTCATTTTATATACAACAAAGTGGTAAAGATTAATAAAGAGCAATGCCCCCACTTCTTAGGGGCAATGTAGGGAAGAATGACATAAATTGTTGATTAAACTGAAGTGCTGCAGCTTTATTTAAAAGGTAACCTGGAAATTTCTATTAAAATTAGCAATACAAATAACCTTTTACCCAGAAGAGACTTTTTTTCTGTATCATTCAAAATGAATACCCAGAAAAAAGGAAACAAATTGAATACCCATCAGGAGAGAAATGGTTAAATAATTATAGTACATCTGCAAAATGGAATAGTATGCAGCATTTACAAATTGAATCAGAGAGACTTCTCTGGCAGTACAGTAGTTAGGACTCCACACTTCCACTGCAGGGGGCATGGGTTTGATCCCTGGTTTTGGGGAACAAAAATCCCACAAACTGCTCATGGGGTGCAGCCAAAAAATGGAATCAGAGGAACGAAAATGACTTGGAGGTATTTCCATGAGCATCATTGAGAAAAGAAAGATGCAAACAAATTAGTGTAAACCTACGTTCGTAAGGGCTTCGCTAGTAGCTCAGCAGTAAAGAATCCACCTGCCAATGCAGGAGACGTGGGTTTGATCTTTGAGGGGAGGAATGGCACCCCATTCCAGTATTCTTGCCTGGAGAATTCCATGAACAAAGGAGCCTGGCGGACCACAGTCCACAGGGTTTCAAAGAGTCAGACAAGATTTAGAGACTAAATAACAACAACATTTGTAAAGCAAACACTCACCAGATGAAGGCATGTATGTTTGTTTATCATATCTGTGTATAAGATAGATAGCATCATGGTTCCAATTTTGTGCTCCTTCCTGTACTCATGCCCTTGCCATGTAACTTCACAATTTCTTCCATCAAGAGATGGAATACATATGTGTACCTGTGGTTGATTCATGCTTATGTTTTGCAGAAAACAACAAAATTCTGTAAGGTAATTATCCTTCAATTAAAAAATAAATAAGTTAAAAAAATTTTTTAAACCCCAAAACTTCAAAATGAAAAAAAAGAGATGAAACAGATTTCCCTGCCCACTGATTATGATGTAAGCCAAAGGGATGTTCGCTGATGTGACACAAGCAGGCACTTGAAAAAGTGCCTGGGTGACTGAATTTGCCTGCCTATATTTCTCCTATCTCTATGGGAAGGATATTCCTGGGTGAGCTCACTGATTCCAGGAGGATGATGAGGGATCCTTGAATCAGAGCAACTCTAGCAAAGATAAAAGACAGACAAACCAAACCTAGAGTAGAGTCCCTAGCTGATCCTGAGGTGTATGAGCGAACCTATCCAAGAGGAACCAAATTCCAATCTCATGAGCTATGAACTACAATATTACGTGGCTGCCATATTGAATTACTGAGTTTGGGGGTAGTTCATTATGCAGATTAGCTGACCAATACTGTGTGTGTGCATTTATCTGTATATATACATTGTGTTTGCATAGGATTAGATCTCTGTGAATAAAATAAAAGTATTTACAATAGGCTAACCTGATTTATGGATTATCAGTACGATAAAGTTTAATGTGGGAAGACAGAAAGGGAGAATTAAGCAAAAAATAAAATATAAAGAAATAAATTCATAAATGAAAGGTCTGCTCTAAGACAAAAAATGCATGTATATTATCCCATACACACACACACACACACACACACACACACATACACACACACGTAGTGAGTTAGATAGTACCCCTCATCAAATATATATCCACTCTGTATCTCCGGATATGGCCTTATTTGGAATAAAGGTCTTTATAATTAAGGTAAGGATCTGTAGATAATGTCATCCTGGATTAGGATGGACCTTAAATCTAAAGACTGGTGTCTGTATAAGAGACAGCAAAGGACAATACATAAAAACAGAGAGGAAGGCCACGTGAAGAAGCAGAGATCAGAGTAATGCACATACAGGCCAAGAATTGCTGGCAGCTGGTAGACACCACTAGAGAAGCCTGGAACAGATTCTCCATCAGAACGTCCAGAAGAAAGTAATCTTGCTGACACCTTTATATTGGACTTCTGGCCGCTAAGACAGTGAAAGAATAGATTTCTGTTTTCAACCACCAAGCCTGTGGTACTTTGTGATGGCAGCCACAGGAAACTAATATATACTCCATCCATGGTGTTCATCAGTCAAGATGGTGGTCCCCTGCACATATCATAACAGTGACCACACCACCTTTCTTACAGAGTCATGCTTTATTATAGGCAAATATGGTTACCTTCCTTATAGTGACAAATGGATGCTGCATCTGAGGCGGCTGCTGCTGCTGCTGTTGCTAAGTCGCTTCAGTTGTGTCTGACTCTGTGCGACGCCATAGACGGCAGCCAACCAGGCTCCACCATCCCTGGGATTCTCCAGGCAAGAATACTGGAGTGGGTTGCCATTTCCTTCTCCAATGCATGAAAGTGAAAAGTGAAAGTGAAGTCGCTCAATCGTGTCTGACTCCTAGCGACCCCATGGACTGCAGCCTACCAGGCTCCTCCATCCATGGGATTTTCCAGGCAAGAGTACTGGAGTGGGGTGCCATCGCCTTCTCCACATTTGAGGCAGGAAACTGCTATTCCAATGGTAAGAAGGGAGGAAGGGCACATAGAAAAAGGCGAAAGGCAGATGCCAGTATGGTCTGTTTTCTTTTAAAAAGTCTTACCTGAGAGCCACTGAGAAATTTCGTCTTTCATGTCATTGGCCAGACCTCACCTCTCCTAGCTGCAAGGGGGCATAAAATCATATCCTGGAGATATTTTGAACTTTCAGCCAGAGTAATTTATTGATGAGTTCAATGAGAAATTAGGAGAGATGTAAAGAAGTAAAAAACACACAACTGGAAAAACACAACTGCTTTCAATTAAGAAGAAATGTATAATTACAAATAAATTACATGTTTAGCTACAAGGAGGTATCACCTCACATTGGTTAGAATGGTCGTGATCAAAAAATCTACAAACAATAAACGCTGGAGAGGGTGTGGAGAAAAGGAAACCCTCCTACACGGTTGGTGGCAATGTAAATTGGTACAACCATATGACCCAGCAATCCACTCCTAGGTACATACCCAGAGAAAACCATAATTCAAAAAGATGCATGCACCCAAATTTTCACTGAAGCACTATTTACAATAGCCAAGATATGGAAGCAGCTTAAATGTCCATTGACAGAGGAATAAATAAAGAATATGTGGTACATATATACAATGGAATATTACTCAGCCATCAAAAGAACAAATAATGCCATTTGCAGCAACATGGATGGACCTACACACTGTCATAATGAGTGAAACAAGTCAGACAGAGAAAGAAAATATCATATGATATTGCTTATATGTGGAATCTAAAAAAAGAGTAAAAATGAACTTATTAACAAAACAGAAGTAGAGTCACAGATATAAAAAACGCTTATGGTGACCATGGGGTATGGTGGGGAGGGACAAATTGGGAGACTGCGGTTGACATATCCACAATACTATATATAAAACAGGTAACTAATAAGGACCTACTTTATGGTACAGTGTGTGTATGGTACAGGCCTATATGGGAAAAGAATCTAGAAGGAGAGTGGACATATGTATATGTATAAGTGATTGACTTTGCTGTACACCTTTTCAGGTGGTACAACACTGTAAAATATACTCCAAAAAATTTTTTTTAAAGTTACATGTCTTTAAAGAGGAAAAGGAAAGGGGCTCAAGGAAGAGATAGTAAGGGATGATAAGGTACCGAGTAAGAAATATAATATACTGGCAGGACTCAGGAAATACTAATAATAACAAAAACAATTATAGAAATAACAACTATATTTGTAATGTAAACTATGAACTTTGGTCAATGTATGGTCATTGATTGTAACAAAGGTACCACTCTGGTGAAGGATGCTGAGAGTGGAGGAGGCTGTGGGTGTGTAGAGGCAGGGGATATATGAGAAATCTCTACACTTTCCTTTCAATTTTGCTGTGAACTTAAAACTGATCTTAAAAAGTCTGTTTTCTAGAATTAATTAATTTATTTTAATTGGAGGCTAATTGCCTTACAATATTGTTGTGGTTTTTGCCATACATCGACATGAATCACCTGCAGGTGTATTTGTGGACACATATATATCCCGAACCTTCCTCCCACCTCTTTCCCCATCCCATCCCTCTGGGTTGTCCCAGTGCCCTATTTCACGCATTGAACTTGGACTGGTCATCTATTTCACATATGGTAATATACATGTTTTCTAAGGCCCACATGACTTCACATTCCAGGATGTCTGGCTCTAGGTGAGTGATCACACCATCGTGACTATCTTGGTCATGAAGATCTTTTTTGCACAGTTCTTCTGTGTATTCTTGCCACCTCTTCTTAACATCTTCTGCTTCTGTTAGGTCCATACCATTTCTGTCCTTTATTGAGCCCATCTTTGCATGAAATGTTCCCTTGGTATCTCTAATTTCCTTGAAGAGATCTCTAGTCTTTCCCATTCTGTTGTTTTCCTCTATTTCTTTGCATTGATCACTGAGGAAGACTTTCTTATCTCTCCTTGCAATTCTTTGGAACTCTGCATTCAGATGCTTATATCTTTCCTTTTCTCCTTTGCTTTTCGCTTCTCTTTTTTCACAGCAATTTGTAAGGCCTCCCCAGACAGCCATTTTGCCTTTTTGCATTTCTTTTCCATGGGGATGGTCTTGATCCCTGTCTCCTGTACAATGTCACGAACCTCCATCCATAGTTCATCAAGCACTCTATCAGATCTAGTCCCTTAAATCTATTTCTCACTTCCACTGTATAATCATAAGGGATTTGATTTAGGTCATACCTGAATGGTCTAGTGGTTTTCCCTACTTTCTTCAATTTAAGTCTGAATTTGGCAATAAGGAGTTCATGAGCTGAGCCACAGTCAGCTCCCGCTCTTGTTTTTGCTGACTGTATAGGGCTTCTCCATTTTTGGCTGCAAAGAATATACTTAATTTGATTTTGGTGTTGTCCATGTGTAGAGTCCATGTGTAGAGTGTCCATGTGTAGAGTCTTCTCTTGTGTTGTTGGAAGAGGGTGTTTGCTATGACCAGTGCGTTCTCTTGGCAAAACTCTATTAGCCTTTGCCCTGCTTCATTCCGTATTCCAAGGCCAAATTTGCCTGTTACCCCAGGTGTTTCTTGACTTCCTACTTTTGCATTCCAGTCCCCTATAATGAAAAGGACATCTTTGTTGGTTGTTAGGTCTAAAAGGAATGTGGAATATGAAGTCAAGTGGGTCTTAGAAAGCATCACTAAGAACAAAGCTAGTGGAGGTGATGGAATTCCAGTTGAGCTATTTCAAATCCTGAAACATGATGCTGTGAAAGTGCTATACTCAATATGCCAGCAAATTTGGAAAACTCAGCAGTGGCCACAGGACTGGAAAAGGTCAGTTTTCATTCCAATCCCAAAAAAAGGCAATGCTAAAGAATGCTCAAACTACCGCACAATTGCACTCATCTCACACACTAGGAAAGTAATGCCCAAAATTCTCCAAGCCAGGCTCCAGCAATACATGAACTGTGAACTTCCAGATGTTCAAGCTGGTTTTAGGAAAGGCAGAGGAACCAGAGATCAAATTGCCAACATCTGCTGGATCATGGAAAAAGCAAGAGAGTTCCAGAAAAACATCTATTTCTGCTTTATTGACTATGCCAAAGCCTTTGACTGTCTGGATCACAATAAACTGTGGAAAATTCTGAAAGAGATGGGAATACCAGACCACCTGACCTGCCTCTTGAGAAACCTATATGCAGGTCAGGAAGCAACAGTTAGAACTGGACATGGAACAACAGACTGGTTCCAAATAGGAGAAGGAGTACATCAAGGCTGTACATTGTCACCCTGCTTATTTAACATATATGCAGAGTACATCATGGGAAACGCTGGGCTGGAAGAAGCACAAGCTGGAATCAAGATTGCTGGGAGAAATATCAATAACCTCAGATATGCAGATGACACCACCCTTATGGCAGAAAGTGAAGAGGAACTCAGAAGCCTCTTGATGAAAGTGAAAGAGGAGAGTGAAAAAGTTGGCTTAAAGCTCAAAATTCAGAAAACTAAGATCATGGCATCTGGTCCCATCACTTCATGGGAAATAGATGGGGAAACAGTGTCAGACTTTATTTTTTTGGGCTCCAAAATCACTGCAGATGGTGATTGCAGCCATGAAATTAAAAGACGCTTACTCCTTGGAAGGAAAGTTATGACCAAACTAGATAGCATATTCAAAAGCAGAGATGTTACTTTGCCAACAAAGGTCCGTCTAGTTAAGGCTATGGTTTTTCCAGTGGTCATGTATGGATGTGAGAGTTGGACTGTGAAGAAAGCTGAGTGCCGAAGAATTGATGCTTTTGAACTGTGGTGTTGGAGAAGACTCTTGAGAGTCCCTTGGACTGTAAGGAGATCCAACCAGTCCATCCTAAAGGAGATCAGTCCTGGGTGTTCATTGGAAGGACTGATGCTAAAGCTGAAACTCCAATACTTTGGCCACCTCATGCGAAGAGTTGACTCATTGGAAAAGACTCTGATGCTGGGAGGGATTGGGGGCAGGAGGAGAAGGGGACAACGGAGGATGAGATGGCTGGATGGCATCACCCACTCAATGGACATGAGTTTGAGTGAACTCAGGGAGGTGGTGATGGACAGGGAGGCCTGGCATGCTGCAATTCATGGGGTCACAAAGAGTCGGACATGACTGAGCGACTGAACTGAATATACATGTTTAACTGCTATTCTCTCAAATCATCCTACCCTCACATTGTCCTACAGAGTCCAAAAGTCTGTTCTTTACATCTGTGTCTCTTTTGCTGTCTTGCATACAGGGTCATCATTACCATGTTTCTAAATTCCATATATATGTGTTAATATACTGTATTGGTGTTTTTTTTTTTTCTGACTGACTTCACCCTGTATAATAGGCTCCAGTTTCATCCACCTCATTAGAACTGACTCAAATGTGTTCTTTTTAATAGTTGAGTAATATTCCATTGTGTATATGTACTACAACTTTCTTATCCATTCATTTGTCGATGGACATCTAGGCTGCTTCCATGTCCTAGTTTTTGTAAACAGTGCTGCAATGAACATTGGGGTACACATGTCTCGTTCAATTCTGGTTTTATCGGTGTGTATGCCCAGCAGTGGAATTACTGAGTTGTATGGCAGTTCTATTTCCAATTTTTCAAGGAATCTCCACACTGTTCTCCATAGCCATACTAGTTTGCATTCCCACCAACAGTATAAGAGGGTTCCCTTTACTCCACACCCTCTCTGGCATTTATTGTTTGTGGACATTTTGATGGCAGCCATTCTAATCAGCATGAGATGGTACCTCATTGTGGTTTTGATATGCATTTCTCATGTACCTCCAACCCAATTTTATCAAATATTGACATATTCACCATGATTTAAAAAAATCTTTCTTTAAATGAAGTATTTCAGAATGCAATCACATTTGAAAGACGCAAAGTAGAATAGATGTTACTGATATCAGAAGAAAGTAATATGGAGATGCCTTGAAAACAAACTGTCCAATTTGAATTGAAAACGGGGAAATAAATGAAACTAAATAGGGAAAAAAGTGACAACTATGAATGGGAGACAAAAGAATACTGATAAGCACCAGAAGAAAAGGATAGAAAACCTAGAGGAGAAAAAATATTCAGTGATAAAATTAAAGGAAATCCACTTGAAATTAAGGAAGACATGAATCTGTGGATTGGTGTATACTAAATTCAAGGGAAAAGGTGATATAGAATAGTAAACAGTGAGACATATACAAGTAAAGTTACTGAACCTCAGTGAAGACATAGAATCTTTCGTGTGTGCTAGTCACTCTCATGTCTGACTCTTGCTACCCCATGGACTGTAGCCCACCAGGCTCCTCTGTCCATGGGATTTCCCAGGCAAGAATACTGGAGTGGGTTGCCATTTCCTTCTCCAAGGGATCTTCCCGATGCCAGGATCAAACCAGGGTCTCCTGCATTGCCGGCAGATTCTTTACCATTTGAGCCACCAGGGAAGCCCTCGAATCTAATGGGCATCCATGAAAAAAGCTAGAATAAATCAGGGAGACTTCAAACTTCTCCAAAGCAATGCTCAGAGTTCTGGGGCAGGGAGTGAGACCTTATAATGTTATAGTCAGTCTGTTGTCCAGATATAAAAAAAGAAAGGTATTTTAAAACATACAAAAAACTCAGAGAATATTGCACCCACAAGCTTTTCTTGGGGAAAAAAATCACCTGATGACAAAATCAAGTCAACCAAAAGATGAATTGAAATTAAAAAACCAAGGCCTGGGGAAGCTGGTAAAATCCAATTACTACAAAAACAGTTCAATATACAGAGATTTAAATTAAAACAATGGGCAAAAACATCAGGCAAATGGAACCAAAATGAAAAATTGGTCACCAAAATTAATATCCTGTAAGGTTAAATTTTTAAAAACACATTAAAATGACAAAGAGAATCAATTTTTAATGATAAAAGGTAAGATTCAAATAATGAACTAACACTTATTTGTGCAACAAATAATGTATATTCAACATGCATACATTTAAATCCTGAAGGAACTACAATGAGAAATAAACAAGTCCAAAAATTGGAGACTTTGACTTACTCTGCAGTACAACAGATTGAGTATACCAACTCCTCACGTACCACTATAATCAAAATCTAAGGAAGGTTTTCCTAAGGATTTAAATAACATAATTAAGATAATTGATTAAATAGATATATGTTGAACTTTATACCCTGAAAAGAGGTAGTATTTCCTTTTTTTTTTCCATGTATCTGTAGAACTATAAGACTTTGTCTTTCATTGTAAGATTTCATCAACAATAAGATACACCAACGATTCAGTAATAGCTGTAGGGAAAAAACCTAATAGCTGTCAAATTTCTTTTCATAGAGATTTTGAGGCATGTTACAATTTTAGAGTGATTTAAACAAAATATATTCATTATATTTAAGATGTCATCAGACTGTAAAATCTAATACTATTTTATGTCCCACTAAGAAAGTAAAAACACTACCAATAGGTAACTGCAAGATACCATTCATTGTTGGTAAGATGTCACATTTCATAAATATTAAAATGTATTAGAATCAATAAAAAGAGCAGTAAAATTAAAGTTTATATTAGAATTGAAGGAATAAGGCATAAGCAAAGAAAACTTCAATAAGTCCTCCCAAGTACATTAATGGAGATTATATTTGTTGACCCCAAATAATGAAGCTTAAGTTAATAACAAGTATAGAAACTAAAATAACTTAATTATATAGAACTTAGAGCTTCCCCTGTTGGTCAGCTGGTAAAGAATCTGCCTGCAATGCTGGAGACCTGGGTTCGATCCCTGGGTTGGGGAGATCCCCTGGAGAAGGGAAAGGCTACCCACTCCAGTATTCTGGCCTGGAGAATTCCATGAACTGTATAGTCCATGGGGTTGCAAAGAGTTGGACATGACTGAGCAAATTTCACTTTTAAAAAATCTCAAGTAACTTTTAGGCCAAAGAAGATATCAAAGCCACAGAAAGAGTCTATCTAAAGAAGAACAATTAAAAGAAGTAAAGTAGGAATCAACATATGGAGGCTGAAAAACACGCTGCTGAATAACCAATAAATCACAGAAGAAATCAAAAAAGAAATAAAAATTTGCATAGAAACGAATGAAAATGAAAACACAACAACCCAAAACCTGTGGGACACTGTAAAAGCAGTCCTAAGGGGAAAGTTCATAGCAATACAGGCACACCTCAAGAAACAAGAAAAAAGTCAAATAAATAACCTAACTCTACACCTAAAGCAACTAGAAAAGGAAGAAATGAAGAACCCCAGGGTTAGTAGAAGGAAAGAAATCTTAAAACTTAGAGCAGAAATAAATGCAAAAGAAACAAAAGAGATCATAGCAAAAATCAACAAACCAAAAGCTGGTTTTTTGAAAGGATAAATAAAATTGACAAACCATTAGCCAGACTCATCAAGAAACAAAGGGAGAAAAATCAAATCAATAAAATTAGAAATGAAAATGGAGAGATCACAACAGACAACACAGAAATACAAAGGATCATAAGAGAGTACTATCAACAATTATATGCCAATAAAATGGACAACGTGGAAGAAATGGACAAATTCTTAGAAAAGTACAACTTTCCAAAACTCGACCAGGAAGAAATAGAAAATCTTAACAGACCCATCACAAGCACAGAAATTGAAACTGTAATCAAAAATCTTCCAGCAAACAAAAGCCCAGGTCCAGATGGCTTCACAGCTGAATTCTACCAAAAATTTAGAGAAGAGCTAACACCTATCCTGCTCAAACTCTTCCAGAAAATTGCAGAGGATGGTCAACTTCCAAACTCATTCTATGAGGCCACCATCACCCTAATACCAAAACCTGACAAAGATCCCACAAAAAAAGAAAACTACAGGCCAATATCACTGATGAACATAGATGCAAAAATCCTTAACAAAATTCTAGCAATCAGAATCCAACAACACATTAAAAAGATCATACACCATGACCAAGTGGGCTTTATCCCAGGGATGCAAGGATTCTTCAATATCCGCAAATCAATCAATGTAATACACCACATTAACAAATTGGAAAATAAAAACCATATGATTATCTCAATAGATGCAGAGAAAGCCTTTGACAAAATTCAACATCCATTTATGATAAAAACTCTCCAGAAAGCAGGAATAGAAGGAACATACCTCAACATAATAAAAGCTATATATGACAAACCCACAGCAAACATTATCCTCAATGGTGAAAAATTGAAAGCATTTCCTCTAAAGTCAGGAACAAGACAAGGGTGCCCACTTTCACCATTACTATTCAACATAGTTTTGGAAGTTTTGGCCACAGCAATCAGAGCAGAAAAAGAAATAAAAGGAATCCAAATTGGAAAAGAAGAAGTAAAGCTCTCACTATTTGCAGATGACATGATCCTCTACATAGAAAACCCTAAAGACTCCACCAGAAAATTACTAGAACTAATCAATGACTATAGTAAAGTTGCAGGATATAAAATCAACACACAGAAATCCCTTGCATTCCTATACACTAATAATGAGGAAACAGAAAGAGAAATTAAGGAAACAATTCTATTCACCATTGCAATGGAAAGAATAAAATACTTAGGAATATATCTACCTAAAGAAACTAAAGACCTATATATAGAAAACTATAAAACACTGGTGAAAGAAATCTAAGAGGACACTAACAGATGGAGAAATATACCATGTTCATGGATTGGAAGAATCACTATAGTGAAAATGAGTATACTACCCAAAGCAATTTATAGATTCAATGCAATCCCTATCAAGCTACCAACAGCATTCTTCACAGAGCTAGAACAAATAATTTCACAATTTGTATGGAAATACAAAAAACCTTGAATAGCCAAAGCGATCTTGAGAAAGAAGAATGGAACTGGAGGAATCAACCTACCTGACTTCAGACTCTACTACAAAGCCACAGTTATCAAGACAGTATGGTACTGGCACAAAGACAGAAATATAGATCAATGGAACAAAATAGAAAGCCCAGAGATAAATCCATGCACATATGGACACCTTATCTTTGACAAAGGAGGCAAGAATATACAATGGATTAAAGACAATCTCTTTAACAAGTGGTGCTGGGAACTCTGGTCAACCACTTGTAAAAGAATGAAACTAGAACACTTTCTAACACCATACACAAAAATAAACTCAAAATGGATTAAAGATCTAAACGTAAGACCAGAAACTATAAAACTCCTAGAGGAGAACATAGGCAAAACACTCTCTGACATACATCACAGCAGGATCCTCTATGACCCACCTCCCAGAATATTGGAAATAAAAGCAAAAATAAACAAATGGGACCTAATTAACCTTAAAAGCTTCTGCACATCAAAGGAAACTATTAGCAAGGTGAAAAGACAGCCTTCAGAATGGGAGAAGATAATAGCAAATGAAGCAACTGACAAACAACTAATCTCGAGAATATACAAGCAACTCCTACAGCTCAACTCCAGAAAAATAAATGACCCAATCAAAAAATGGGCCAAAGAACTAAATAGACATTACTCCAAAGAAGACATACAGATGGCTAACACTCACATGAAAAGATGCTCAACATCACTCATTATCAGAGAAATGCAAATCAAAACCACTATGAGGTACCATTTCACACCAGTCAGAATGGCTGCGATCCAAAAGTCTGCAAGTAATAAATGCTGGAGAGGGTGTGGAGAAAAGGGAACTCTCTTACACTGTTGGTGGGAATGCAAACTAGTACAGCCACTATGGAGAGCAGTGTGGAGATTCCTTAAAAAACTGGAAATAGAACTGCCTTATGATCCAGCAATCCCACTGCTGGGCATACACACTGAGGAAACCAGAAGGGAAAGAGACACGTGTACCCCAATGTTCATCACAGCACTGTTTATAATAGCCAGGACATGGAAGCAACCTAGATGTCCATCAGCAGATGAATGGATAAGAAAGCTAGGGTACCTATACACAATGGAGTATTACTCAGCCATTAAAAAGAATACATTTGAATCAGTTCTAATGAGGTGGAGGAAACTGGAGCCTATTATACAGAGTGAAGTAAGCCAGAAAGAAAAACACCAATACAGTATACTAACGCATATATATGGAATTTAGAAAGATGGTAACAATAACCCTGTGTACGAGACAGCAAAAGAGACACTGATGTATAGAACAGTCTTATGGACTCTGTGGGAGAGGGAGAGGGTGGGAAGATTTGGGAGAATGGCATTGAAACATGTAAAATATCATGTATGAAACGAGTTGCCAGTCCAGGTTTGATGCACGATACTGGATGCTTGGGGCTGGTGCACTGGGACGACCCAGAGAGATGGTATGGGGAGGGAGGAGGGAGGAGGGTTCAGGATGGGGAACACATGTATACCTGTGGCGGATTCATTTTGATATTTGGCAAAACTAATACAATTATGTAAAGTTTAAAAATAAAATAAAATTAAAAAAAAATAAAAGAAGTAAAGTAGGAATCAAAGAAAAATCCATACACTTAAACAGTTTCATTACTAGATAGGAAAGATGACAACAAATGAATTAAATAGCCAACTTAATGTTTTTAAAAACAGGAAAACAACTGATAAAAGCAAAAAAATACATTCATAAGATAAAAAATATAGTGAATTATAAAAAATGACAGAATTCACAAATCAATCAAATGCAGTTGTTTCTTCAGAAAGGGGACAAAAATCTAAAATACCCTAAATAAGGAAGAATATGAGAATGAATAAAAAAATCTATGAATGAGATTAGGTTTATTATCATAGAAACAGAGGATTTTGAAAGAACTAGAAGAAAATACTTGGCACAACTCTGCTGATAACATGGATAAATCTCTAGGAAGATAAAAAGTATTGAAAATGACTTAAGGAAAGATGAAAAAACCCCAGATGGACTCATAACCAAAGTTGTTGTATCAGTAAGGGCCCATTTGAGAAAACAGAAACTGCCCTAAGTATTTTAATAGAGAGGTTTTAATATTGGGATTTAATTATATAGGTGGTGGAGGGCTGAAAGGACAAAAAGGCAAAACTGAGGCAAGGCAGAGAAAAGAGCTGTAAGAAGCAGCTACCACTCATGTGTGTTACAGTATTGCTTCTGTTTTATGCTTCATTTTTTTTGGCCCCAAGGCATATAGGATCTTAGATCCCTGGCCAGGAATCAAACTTGCAACCCCTCCATTGGAAGGCAAAATCTTAACCACTGGACCACCCTGGAAGTTCCTAGAGACACATATTTTTGAGTCAAACACATATGGATGATATTTGACACCATGAATGGATGACACTTCCCAGGGCTAAAGAACAAGGGGAAAAGAGTCTCTAAGAGGGAATCTTTATGAACTCCAACATTTAAAGACTGGGAAGAGAAGGATAAACTAGCAATGGAGGCTAAGCAAGAGAGAAAGGAGAAAAACTCGGAAGATGAGGAAAGAGCACATCCCAACGAGGATGTCGTTGGTCGGCAGTGTCAAGTATTGACAACATCAAGTAGCAGGAGAACTGAAAACTTGATCTGCATTATGGACAGTGACTAGTAGCATCAGAGAAAACTATCTGTAGAGAGATGGCACTAGAAGCTAGAGTGAAGTGGGTTGAGGAGTGAATACGGGGTGACAGAGATGCTTAGACAACTCTGGGGAAGGCAGCTTGTGCAGGGTACAAAAGGGATGGTGTGGCTGGTGAGGGGGTTAGGGATATTTACTGTTGGTGGTGGATTTTTTATCATCAAAACCTTTTGGATCCACTGCACTCTTACAAAAATAAAAATCTGGGACAGCACTTACTATGATTCAACACTGATATGTGACCACCTATGCAGAGTCCCTGCTTGATGTATAATAGGTATCTTGAAATTAACATGTTTAAAATTGGATTCTTGATCTTCTCACTCAAACATGCTCTGCCAGCAGCCTTTCCCATTTCAGTGTTAGCTCTTTTTGGTTACCTAGATCAAAAACTTGTCTTCCTTGATTATCTTCTTTTTTTTCTGACACCTAAATTCAATCCATCAGCAGATTTTACTGGCTCAACTTTTTAAATGTACCTAGAACATTTAAGTGGTTGCACTTATCACCACTGCCATCTTTGTCTAAGCCACTTTCATCTCTCTCCTGGATGATTTCAATGGTCTTCTGACTGCTCATCTAGCTTCCACTCTTGCTCCTCTGGAGGTTATTCTCAACCCAGAGAATAACAGAGGGTTCTTTTTATATGTAAATCAAATCATATCATGCTTTTGCTCAAAACACTCCAATGACAATTCTTCCTCCAGTAAGACTGAGTCTTTAAAATAGCTTACAACTCCCTCTGTGATCTGACCCCACCGCCTTTTGAATTTCATCACCTAATACTCTCCCCTTTACTCTATCTGCTACTGCCACAACAGCCTCTTTGCCTTGACTAATTTCAAGCACATCTTTGCCCCAAGACCTTTGCACTGGCTGTTTCCCCTGTCTGACTTGCTTTCCCCCCAGCTATTCACATGGCTAACTTCCTCTCCTTCTTTCATTTATGACTTCTCTCTAAATTCCTGCTTCTTCAAATGTTTCCTTTCTTGGCAAATAAGTTTGAGAGATTTGAATCATGAGTGCTATCAATATTCGCATTATGTACGATTAGGAATTTGTGAATTGTTTTAAGAATGTGTGCTGAGAGAGCATAATGAGAGAGCTGAAAAGAGAGAGGAAAGAGAAGAAAGGAGGGAGGAGAAAAGAAAAAAGGGCATCATGTAATCCCAAAATTTGCAAGTGGAAGAGGTTCAAGACTTCCCAAAATGCTTCACATTACAAAAGATAGATGAGCTACAAGAAAGTACAGGTATTTACTGTCATTCACAGTCCTCACATAGAGCCTTATGATATAGACTAATATGATATACTGTAAAAAAAAAATATATATATATATATCATAGCCAGGTGACATATGTACTACCTACCATATGCTTGATATTCTATAACGTGCATCAGTTCAGTTTAGTTCAGTCGCTCAGTCGTGTCCGACTCTTTGCAACCCCATGAATCGCAGCACGCCAGGCCTCCCTGTCCATCACCAACTCCTGGAGTTCACCAAAACTCATGTGCATCGAGTTGGTGATGCCATCCAGCCATCTCATCCTCTGTCGTCCCCTTCTCCTCCTGCACCCAATCCCTCCCAGCATCAGAGTCTTTTCCAGTGAGTCAACTCTTCGCATGAGGTGGCCAAAGTATTGGAGATTCAGCTTTAGCATCAGTCCTTCCAAAGAACACCCAGGACTGATCTCCTTTAGAATGGACTGGGTGGATCTCCTTGCAGTCCAAGGGACTCTCAAGAGTCTTCTCCAACACCACAGTTCAAAAGCATCAATTCTTCAGCGCTCAGCTTTCTTCAGAGTACAACTTCCACATCCATACATGTCCACTGGAAAAACCATAGCCTTGACTAGACGGACCTTTGTTGGCAAAGTAATCTCTCTGCTTTTGAATATTCTATCTAGGTTGGTCATTACTTTCCTTCCAAGGAGTAAGTGTCTAATTTCATGGCTGCAATCACCATCTGCAGTGATTTTGGAGCCCCCCCCCCAAAAAAAAAGTCTGACACTGTTTCCACTGTTTCTCCATCTATTTCCCATGAAGTGATGTGACTGGATGCCATGATCTTAGTTTTCTGAATGTTGAGCTTTAAGCCAACTTTTTCACTCTCCTCTTTCACTTTCATCAAGAGGCTTCTGAGTTCCTCTTCACTTTCTGCCATAAGGGTGGTGTCATCTGCATATCTGAGGTTATTGATATTTCTCCCGGCAATCTTGATTCCAACTTGTGCTTCTTCCAGCCCAGCATTTCTCATGATGTACTCTGCATAGAAGTTCAATAAGCAGGGTGACAATATACAACCTTGACGTACTCCTTTTCCTATTTGGAACCAGTCTGTTGTTCCATGCCCAGTTCTAACTGTTGCTTCCTGACCTGCATATAGGTTTCTCAAGAGGCAGGTCAGGTGGTCTGGTATTCCCATCACTTTCAGAATTTTCCACAGTTTATTGTGATCCAGACAGTCAAAGGCTTTGGCATAGTCAATAAAGCAGAAATAGATGTTTTTCTGGAACTCTCTTGCTTTTTGATGATCCAGCGGATGTTGGCAATTTGATCTCTGGTTCCTCTGCCTTTCCTAAAACCAGCTTGAACATCTGGAAGTTCACAGTTCATGTATCACTGAGGCCTGGCTTGGAGAATTTTGAGCAGTACTTTACTAGCGTGTGAGATGAGTGCAATTGTGCGGTAGTTTGAGCATTCTTTGGCATTGCCTTTCTTTGGGATTGGAATGAAAACTGACCTTTTCCAGTCCTGTGGCCACTGCTGAGTTTTCCAAATTTGCTGGCATATTGAGTATAGCACTTTCACAGAATCATGTTTCAGGATTTGAAATAGCTCAACTGGAATTCCATCACCTCCACTAGCTTTGTTCGTGTGATGCTTTCTCAGGCCCACTTGACTTCACATTCCAGGGTGTCTGGCTCTAGGTGAGGATCACACCCCACACTAGAATTTCTTAATTTAATATTTCATACATTCTGAAGAATCTTCAATTTGGAATATTCTGGATTCTGAATCCAAAGCACAATGATTCGAATGATTTAGTCAATCTGCTAGTGAAGGAGACTAAATGAGAAAGATAAGTTTTCATACATAGCAACTCTGTTCAATTTTTTCTCTTACAGACATTTTGTTAAGTAAATGAAGGTTGTTCTTTCTAAAACCCAAAATCAAATTACTATGTGAATTACCTCAGCATTTCCACTTATAATTTAAATCAGGATTGGAATGATATTTGACCCCCTCCAAAAGAAACTAAATAAGTCATTTCTAAAGATACCATGTAGCCCAAAATAAACATTTTTGGTAAATATTGCTGGCTGAACTCTATGCCACAAACAAACACTTTCTACTTCCAGCCAAGGTAATCACCCTCTTGGCACAAAATGAAATTACACAAGACATTCTGTGTCTTAAAGATGGAAAACGTTTCCCTGTCTAATATTCTTCCAGGAACAAAATGACAATTATAACAATGATAAATATGACAAAGTCACTTATTAATAGTGTGTACACATGAATTAATTTTCAAATTTCTACTAATTGTGAAATCATTTAGGAAAAAAAGGAAATTGATTATGTGTCCCAGTTGAATTTTGTATTACCCAGGACCAATGTTGATCTAGAGCCCAATCTCTGCAGGCCAAAGTGGCCAGGATAATCTTTACACAGTAGCATGGTAAACAGTATATACAGTTGACCCTTTAACAACGTGTGTTTGAACTGCCAAGGTCCACGTATATGTGGATTGTTTTCAATAGTAAAAACTACAGCCCTACACGATGTGCTGTTGGTTGAATCTGAAGATACAAAACCTCAGATACTGAGGGTCCATTATGGGACTCAAGCATCCAAGGATTTTGGTTTATGCAGGGACTCTTGGAAGCAGATCCTGCAGATACCGAGTGATGACTGTATATACTGTAGATTTCAGGATGTAGATAAGTGGGTAGGAGACTCTTAAAACTCGACTAACATGAACTTTTCTATTTTTAGGGTTAAAAAAGTGCAGACTTCACAAACTGAATAGTAGATATCAGATTTCCAGATATTTCGAATCATCTTAACAGATGAACAATAGAATAATGTAACAGAGGCAGCTACCTATTCATAAATGTGCTTGTACAAAGGTAGTTTTAGAAACAGTATTTAGGGGGGTTATAGAAAAACACTGTTTTAATGGAATTGCCTCAGAGAATATCATCTCTCTAAGACCAAGGCTTGGAAGCTCCAAATATTGGCTTTCTTAAATGGCAAGTTGACAGGAGCAGACAGCAAGAACAATAGTTTTTACCCAAAGTAAGCTTTTTTATTTCCACTTAATATTTGGGTTCACAAATGTTTTTACGAGAACAATACTGAGAGCATTTAATTCCAAACCAGATCACTATATCAGACTGTTGTCTCTCTCACATACACACTTTCACTCTTAGAGATTTTTATATTAATAGAATTTCAAAAAATATATTCAAGTACAACATATATGAAGAAAAATGTTCAAATGTGTCAGTTTAATAAATTTCTGCAAATTGAACACACCTCTATTACTAGCAGCTGGCACTCAGATGAAGCAATAGAACATTATTGTGCGTGCTACTTTAAATGAAATGTGAAAATTAATTTTACTCGAATTTTGAGTAGTGAGATGACACTGAAATACTGAACTTTAGAAGAGATTCTTGCTCCAGAATATATTGGTTCCTAAAACATTCCTATAGGCTTCCCAGGTGGCTCAACGGTAAAGAATCTGTCTGCCAATGCAAGAGTGGCGGGTTTGATGCCTGGGTGGGGAGGATCCCCTGGAGAAGGAAATGGCAACCCACTCCAGTATTTTTGCATGGGAAAAATCTCATGGACAGAGGAACCTGGCGGGGCTACAGTCCATGGGGTCACAAAAGAGTCAGACACAACGTAGCAATTAAGCAACAGCAAAAAGATGCCTATAAGTCAAGAAAAAAATATCTTGAAAATTACTAAGATGTTGGTGTCTTCGTTTTTTAAATGGCACAATTTGGTTTTAGATTCATTGATAGACCTGTTATGATGAAAGGTGATTAGCTCCACCACTCTTTATTCCCTCATCTACCAATTTCGTTGCTAGCATTATTTTTACACTGTCAGTGTTTAAAATATTTATTCTGTTCTGAAATCATAGTACCCTCACTGATTAATCTTATTTTTATATTTCAGTGGATTGAAGTTCACCATGAATCTCTTCATCAGAGTTTTCCATTCCTGAGTTATTTATTTTGATTCCTTTTTTTGTTGGCAGAATTTTATCACTGAGTATTCTTTTTCAAGAAAAGCTCTGAGTTCACATTTGAGAATGAGTATTGTTTTCACTTGAGTAATATCATATTCTTGAGTTACATTTCTTACTTATAGTTCTACTGTCTCCTGTCATTGAATGTTTCTGTCAAGTTGGTTTGATTCTATCCTCTCCTGTAACCACCATCTTTTTGATGACTTCTATTCCTGCTTGGATACTTGAAGACTTTTTCCTTCTTCCTTGAAGTTGAAAAATATAGCTAGCTTGTTTTTCAATGTCAGCTTTTCTGAATAATTTTACCTGGTATATAGTGTGCTTATTAAATCTGCAGAGGAACATGTTTGCAAAGTTTTCTATATCATATATATCTATATCTAGATATATAAATATCTATATCATATTTTTTTTCTAACTTCGATTGTTGAAATCTCTACCTCAGTGATGTCAATTAGGTTTATATCGTGTTGTTTCTGTTTCTATATCCAACATTTCCTCTCTATTTTCTTTATTAATTCTCTGTGATTATTTAAATTCTCTCTCTATGCCAGTAATTTAACTTTTTTTCATGACTACTTTGTTTATAATTTATTTATTAACTTTCTACTAGTTTGTTTGCCTTTGAGGGGAGGTGTTTAAATTTTGTTCCTTTGCTCTGCCATTTCCTTTTTAAAATCTCCCTAATGGTTTACTGTTTTTCGTATTCTTACTAAGGTCTTCTAGAGCTGGAAGGGTCTATGTGTTGTACTTACTTCCAGACTTATATCTTCTGCATACTATCTTTTGTTTGTTTGTTTTAGTTTGCCATGCTATTCTTTTCTTCCGGCTCATAATTATGCTGCTGCTGCTAAGTCACCTCAGTCGTGTCCGACTCTTAGCAACCCCATGGACTGCAGCCTACCAGGCTCCTCCGTCCATGGGATTCTCCAGGCAAGAGTACTGGAGTGGGGTGCCATTATGAGACTAGCCTAAATACTCTACCTGGACCTAATATGATGTAGATGGATTCCCCTCATCTCCAGTGCATCTTGTCTTGGTCCAATTTCCTTTATTGTTAGGGTTAAAAGAGGAAATAATGGCATAGAACTATTGAAGTTTTGTATCAGATAGCATTGCATTAATGACATTGTAGTTTCAATTAAATGGGTTGTATATATAAGCCTATATAAAAATGGTATATAAGAACAGTAAAGTATGACATATATATACACATATATATGACTCAGGACTTAAACATATGAAATATTGATAATTATATCTTCTTTCTCAATGTTACTTTAGTACTATAAATTGTAAACTTTGAATTTAATTTAAGAATTCAAATTCAGCAAATTGACACAAACAGAAGAGAGGAAAGGAAGACCACTTCCATTGTCCCTTCTATGCTGATGGTGTAAGAAAGTCTTAGAATTCTAAGAGATCTAGGAATAATCAGATGGAGAAAAGCTTATATGGTAGGTAAGAAAACCTATAAATTGATTAAAAATATAGTGAATTATAAAAAATTATAGAATTCACAAATCAATCAATTTTCTTATTTACCACATCCAAATTAAGTGCCTCATTTTCCATGTGGTTTAAAATCCCCAAAGATGCAGAAATACTAAGAGCAATAAAAGGTAGTCTTTAGTAGTCTCAGTTTTTCCTTTGCTCTACTCCTCCTGGATTCAAGTCTAAAAAAGCTTCTTAAAAATAAGATTGGGACAAAGTGCTAACCACAATATATTTGGACATGCCAGAACCTGCGAGCTCAAGGTTGGAGGCCAGCAGACTCACTACTGCCATGTTCCCAGGTTTTAGCATCTTCTTATCTTTTCCCAACTAAATCTTTGTGAGGGTGTTTCCTATGATGACAATTACACTGAGATTAATACCACCCGCTTGCAAATTTAACTCAGAATATTATGATGCCATTTCTGCATTTTTGTATCATGTGACAGTGGTTCCTCCATGGCAGATGACAAAAATACCCAACTTCCCAATTCCATGAAAGAAAAACTGGCCATTAACTTGGAACTCTAGCAAGGCACTTAGCAGGGCCTCTCATAATATTCTGTGGTCAAGAAGAAAAATAAGGGCTAGATGATTGTACAATTAACATGATTCATAGCTGGCTGAAACAACATATGCCAAAACGTGCTAATTAATTAATTATTTAAAGATGCTAATTAATGGGTTGATATCAAGCTGAAGAAGCTTTCCAAGTGTTTCAAAGTAATTTGCCCTTTGGCCAGCCAGTGTTCCCTGTAAATCATCAATAACCTGGATAAATATAAAGTATAGTTATCAAACATATGGGTAATATCCAAACACATTAGAACATTCTCTAACACCACATACAAAAATAAACTCAAAACGGATTAAAGACCTAACGTAAGACCAGATATTACAAAACTCCTAGAGGAAAACATAGGCAGAACAATCTTTGATAAAGATTGCAGCAAGATCTTTTTGGATCTGTATCTAGAGTAATGGAAATAAAAACAATGGGACCTAATTAAAAGCTTTTGCACAGCAAAGGAAATCATAAAATGAAAGGACAGCCTATAGAATGAAAGATAACATTTGTAAATGATGAAACTGACAGGGGATTAATTTCCAAAATATGTAAATAGCTCAATATAGCTCAACATCAAAAAATGGGTAGAAGATCTAAATAGACATTTCTCCTAAGGAGACATATAGATGGCTAACAGGCACATGAAAGATGCTCAATATCACTAATTATTAGGGAAATCAAAACTACAATGAAGTATCACCTCACACTGATCAGAATGGCCATCATCAAAAAGTCTACAAATAATAAATTCTGGAGAGTGTGAGGAGAAAGGAACACTCCTACACTGTTAGTGCGAATGTAAACTGGTACAGCCACTATTAAGTATAGTATGGAGATTTCTCAAAAAAACTAAAAACAGAGCTACCATATGATCTAGCAATACCCTTCCTGGGCATCTATCTGGAGAAAACCATAATTTGAAAAGATACATGCACCCCAATATTCATTGCAGCACTACTTACAATAGCCAAGGCATGGAAAAAACCTAAACATCCATCAACATATGGATAAAGAAGATGTGGTATGTATATATATGTGTGTGTGTGTGTGTGTGTGTGTGTGTGTGTCTGTGTAAAAGTCATAAAAAAGAATGAAGTAATGCCATTTGCAGCAACATGGATGGACCCAGAGATTATTATAGTAAGTAAAGTTAGCCAGAGAAAGACAAATATCTTATGATATCACTTATATGTGGAATCTAAAAAACAAATGATACAAATGAACTTATTAACAAAACAGAAATAGACCCACAGACATAGAAAACAATGTTACCAAAAGGGAAATGAGGGAGGAGGGATAAATTAGGAATTTGGGATTAACAGATACACACTACTGTATATAAAACAGATAATCAATGAGGACCTACTGTAGAGAACAGGGAACTATACTCAGTATTTTGTAATAACCTAGAAGGGAAAAGAATCTGAAAAAGAACTGAATCACTTTGCTGTACACCTGAAACTAACACATTTTAAATCAACTATACTCTGATTAAAAAAAAACAAACGGGATACACAGAATTTTGTTAATCAGCTACATATAGATGTAGCAGCTAAAACAAGTCTATTTAAACGGTAGGTGACATTGTAAAGAAATAGATGTTTGTTGGGTAGTGGAAGAAACATTGGTTCTGGCACCAGCAAATTAGGTCAAATCCCTCTTCTGCTACTTTGGCCATTCAAATTCTGTGATCCTTACTTTCTTCTCAGAGTTGTTGTGATGTTTAAATGTGTTAACATGTCTAAGTTCCAAGCACTTGTGGGCAATAAATATGATCTAGAAAAGGTACCATTTAAAGTTAAATGGGTGGCCATGCCACTCCATTTTGTCCTAAAAAAAGATGGTGCTTGAATTAATTCCAGGTGCCACACTTACAAGTAAAGTGGAGCTACTTCCAAAGACGGTGGCCAGGATGAATGAGTAACTCCAGAGAGACCATGAAGAACTGCTTCAGGAACTTGGAATAGCTGGCTTGAAGAAACTGAACTGGAGACCCTGCTGCTACTGCTAAGTCGCTTCAGTCGTGTCCAACTCTGTGCGACCCCATAGAAGGCAGCCCACCAGGCTCCCCCATCCCTGGGATTCTCCAGGCAAGAACACTGGAGTGGGTTGCCATTTCCTTCTCCAATGCATGAAAGTGAAAAGTGAAAGTGAAGTCGCTCAGTCATGTCTGACTCTTAGCGACCCCACGGACTGCAGCCCACCAGGCTCCTCCATCCATGGGATTTTCCAGGCAAGAGTACTCTCCAACTGGAGACCCTATCTACCTTCAAATACCTGACAGTCCTCCATGGCTTCCTGGAGGGCTGCTCCAAGACAGGAGAACTAACCTAGAAGATGGAAATTATAAGAATGTGGGCCAGGGTGACCACTTGGTGGGGATGTTGTGAGCAATTTCAGCACAAGTGAATGGTTGGACTACATGGTCTTAAGACAGTCTGATTATCATCTTTCTAGGACACTTAGCATGAAGTGGTTCCTTCTACATTTTGCCTCATAGTAACCTAGAGTCTCCACTTTCTTGAGTTGAGCTGGTTTCTAGCTTTATAAGGACACCACCTTCACATAAGCTCTAGGCCAAATCTCTTCTTTCTCCAATCTGTCTTCTTTGACCAGTTTACTGTTGACCAGTTTATTGCATTTGTTGATAAATTTCTGGTTACTTGACATGCCATCTTTCCCCAAACTATTCAAAGGACACAGAAGGGGGCATCTGTGAACACTTATTGGGAGATTGACCAGCAAAATGTGACTTTCTGGTTGCTGAAGAAGGTAAACGTGGGGAATTAATCTGAATTGAGCTCCGGAGTTGGAGCTGTGGATCAAGAAGTCGGGTGGGCGCCAGATTCCAGACGAAGCTTTTACAGAGAATTTAGCGTATTTGGGAGAAAGCCTTGAGCCTGCTAGCCTGCAAAAAGTACTCAAAAGTTGTTTGCTCACTAGATGACTTCTGTTTTCCAGAGGCAAAAATAAGGCCTGGGCAGGTTGTTCAGTATCTCTAGCCTGTTCCAGATTGCAACTGGTAAAGTGCCTGAAGCAACGGAGAGGCTGTTCGCCTGCAGCCTGGCCAGGCCCACCCGCTGCCCTCCCAGATGACCACAAGGAACCATTTTAATGTTTTTTTTTTCAGCCTCTGTGCAGGGGAAAATTGGCGGCGCTCCGGTTGCCAAGGACGCCGCCGCCAGTTCGGCGCGGCTGGGGTGAAAGAGGATGCTGGAGGGAGGCGGCCGTGTCTCCTGACTGGCTAGGGCACGAAGGGTTATTTGCATAATACTCCCGGACAGCATCTGATTGGCTGAAGCCGGAGGGGCGGTGGTGGGGTGATTCCAAGGGCCGGGAGCTCTGGATCCCGACCTTTCTGTTCCGGAGTTACCCCGGTGGGCGTGAGTTCTTGTTCTGGCCCTGGGGGAACCGAGAAGACCCGGTTTGGGAAATTTTGCAGGCAGGTGCAAGAGCCATCTTTCTCTTACAGTGTTTAAGAAATGTGAAAGAAAAGGAATCAAGAAACTGGGGGGATGGAGTGTAACCTCAACCCCAGAAGAAGGAAGGAAACAGCTCAGAGTGGGGAGTGGAGACCGAAAAGAAGGCATTAGGGGCTTTCTCTCAAGCTGGGAGGGGTTTTGCTGGGATTCCTTTGCTAGATCACTTGAATTTCCGTTTTCTGCGAGTTATTATCACACTTTGCTGAAACTGGGAAGAAAAGAGGCAGGATCCCAGCATTTAGTAACTCAAATCTGAATACTAAATTTTCATCCAGAGGCATATGTACTTAAAATATCAAGCCTGTCTGTCATAGGAGACAAAATGCGTTTTAATTTATAGATAATCAGTTATTGAAGACTGGATGTGCATCTTTTTTTTTTTTTTTTTTTTTGAGATTTCTTGTTGCAATGTTTTTTGTCTGTCATTGTGCATAAGGGCTTAAATTCAAGCTGGAGTGTTTTGTACTTGCCAGTTGTCTAAGCATTGGGGGCGGTGGGGAAGGGTCTGTGAATCATCATGAACCATTTTCACATGTTTAAGGTTTCGGACCCTTCAGGTAAAAACCTTGAGACTATGAAAAGATCCTATACTAAGTACAATTTCACCTTTATACTTTACAGTTTACATAATAATTTTTATATCTATTATCTTATTCACCATTAACCAAAATTTGGCACAGCCCATGGGAGAAGCTCCATTTTATTGAGGAGGAAATTGGGGCTGGATGAGTTTGTAAATTTCCACATGTGTAAACAGAGGATGAGATTATTTTAATGCTTGAAATTTATATAATGCTTTTTTGGTCTACATTTTTCTTTCCACTGATTCTCCCAAAGACCCTGATAGGTTGAGCCAGTAACATGATTCCAGTTTTACAGATGAAAAAACAAGGGCTATGGTCTGGCAGAACTAATAAGCCCTGGGAGGGGGGCTCCCCGAGCTGGGCTCTGTCTCCTCTGTCCCACCCTTGTAGCACTAAGTCAGATTTTCATTCAAAAGACAATTAGGAAGATGGTTTGCCGTGGGAAAAAATTAAATATAGATTATTGAAGTGAAAGAGAGGGAAAAAAATAAACTTATTTTGTGTTTCTCCCTTTTGGCACTTTTGTCCTGTGAAAAAACAGTACTAAAAGCACCCTTAAAAGGTTTTAGAGAAAAGAGATTAAAAATTAGAAACTTGAGTCTTCTTGGATTATCTGTAGGACTGTTGGAAAACACTGTTGGATGAAGGACATGGCATAGGAAATGAGATGGGAAAAACAAAACTGAAAATGGGCTGTGGTTTAGAGTCTCAAACTGAAATTTAAGGTGCAAGACTGAAAAGTTAAATCCAGCAATTTGGTACATAGTTTTAGGCCCTATTGAATGACCTTGCATTTTAAGAACTATTTTTGGAAAGGAACATTTCAAACTCCCTTCCTAAAAAAAAAATACTGGACACCTCCCCCACTTTTCTGTTAAATGATGAAAGACACCCGGCACGACCCTACCTACTGTCACTCTCTCCTGGCCCTTTTGGCAGCCAAAAGGCCACGGATCTCTGAGTAGCGGGATTTGGGCAAAAGTCAGGAATTTGGCTACTTCCCATCGCCACATCTGATCTCCTGGAAGACTGTGCAGATACAAAGATGGGTCGCTCTTCATCCCTTGGCAACGGATGTTACTGGAAATATTGCGGAAGACCCAGCCAGGAGGGAGGCAAAAGCCTCTGAGGCTCTTCTCCCCGCCCCCGCAGTAGGCCAAAGCCAGGGCCGTGGCGGGAGCACCACACGTCCACGTGCAGCCGGCATGCCCCGTCACCCTTCTTTCACCCTTCTTACGTAAGAGTCTCGGGATGGAGTTGCTGCTACTGCGGGTCCCTTTTCCCCGACGGCTATTAATAAACCAGATTGGTAGTTTCCGGGCCACTGCCAGCATAGATGCGCTGTTGGGGTAGGGGGTGCTCACTTTACGACCAGGGCACCAGCAATTCGGTTTTCCCACCCCCGGAACATGAGCAAGGCCCACCCATCCCCCGCACTCCAGCCCGCCCACTGGCCGCAGGGGACGCCGGCGCCTCCTTTACCCACACAGCGCCTGACCCTCCCCCCCAAACTGGCCTGCTCTGCACTCGGCGCTGGCGGGTGCGGCTGGCTGCTCCATCTCTCCCCTGCCCTGCCCTGCCACGGCGCCCTCCCTCCGCCCGGGTATCAGGCGAGAGGCGGGGCTTGCCCAGCACGCCCCGCCCCCGCTGTAGAAAGGGCCCAGAGAGTGTTACTCCCGGTCATCCTCAGCTTGGGCCTTTTATCTCGGCGCTGCTGTGGAGGCGGGAGGAGGAGACACAGGGGGTGGCCCTGAGCGTCGGCGACACCTTTCCGGGGCTCTATAAATTGAGCACCTGGGATGGGTAGGGGGCCCACGCCACCACCACCGCCCGCAAACACAGTTAGGCCACTGACCGCCGCAGCAGCCGCAGGCAGCAGCCGCCGGGAGCGGGAACACTGAGCTACTCAGCAGCAGGGGATCTCGAGGCGCCGGAGGAAGTGCGTGCCCCCTTCCCATTTCTACCGGGTCTTCGAGGGTGTTTGGACTCCGGCTTTGAGGAGGGAGACGGGAGTGGGGAGCCCACTTTCTTTCTCTCAGAGGCACTGGGTGCGCTAGGAGGTGGGACCGCCTGATTGCTGGGAGCCACCCGGGCGCCGTCCCAGAGAAGCAGTAACCCGGGGAATGGGGGGGTGGGGGGGGTGGGGGAGGGGAGGGGCGGTGCGCGCAGGCGAGGGTACCGGATACCCTAGCTGGGTGAATAATCTTCTCTTTCGTCCCCGTCTTCCAAGCAGGCAAGGGCTCGACCCAGGGACCACGAGCTGATATCGCAAGCTTCCGGACGCCAAAGCCAGAAGTCGCGCATCCCGCAGGGCCGGGCTGCGATCAAGACGAGAGTTGGAGAGGGCGGAGGAGGAGCCGGGAATCCCGCCGCACCGGCAGTAGCCAGGCTCCCGGCGCGGGCCTCTCAGAGCGCGTGAAGGCGGGCAGCCCCTCGCCCTAGCCGGCCATCCCGTGCCCCTGCGCCCCTGTGCTTCGGCGCCCACGCGGCCACCATGATGCAAATTTGCGACACCTACAACCAGAAGCACTCGCTCTTTAACGCCATGAATCGCTTCATCGGCGCCGTGAACAACATGGACCAGACGGTGATGGTGCCCAGTCTGCTGCGTGACGTGCCACTGGCCGAGCCCGAGCTGGACAACGACGTCGGCGTGGAGGTAGGCGGCAGTGGCGGCTGCATGGAGGAGCGCACGCCTCCGGCCCCTAGCCCGGGCAGCGCCAATGGCAGCTTTTTCGCGCCCTCCCGGGACATGTACAGCCACTACGTGCTGCTCAAGTCCATCCGCAACGACATCGAGTGGGGGGTCCTGCACCAGCCGCCGGCGGCAGGGAGCGAGGAGGGGAGCGCCTGGAAGTCCAAGGACATCCTGGTGGACCTGAGCAACCTGGAGGGCGCGGACACCGGCGAGGAGGACCTAGAACAGCAGTTCCACTACCACCTGCGAGGGCTGCACACTGTGCTCTCCAAACTCACGCGCAAAGCCAACATCCTCACTAACAGATACAAGCAGGAGATCGGCTTCAGCAATTGGGGGCACTGAGGCGGCTCGCCCGCGGCTGTCCTGCACCCTTCCTGGCCCCATCTCTCACCCTCTCTCTTTCCTTAAAGCTATTTTCTTTCTGGCTGTAGGGCGCGATGGGTGGACTGCAAAGTTGGGGGGCTGCGTACATAATGGGGGTGCAGCAGGGTAGCATGGAGGAAGGGGCTTCTTTGGCGAGAGCAGAGAGGAAAGTGGTGGCCAAAGAGGTGGGATAGTGCTCAAGGACTTCCTTCTCTCCCCCGGCGGGGTCGGGCGGAGGTGGGGGAATGAGGGGGCTGTGTTCTACTTTGGTGGGAATGGGCCTGAGTTGACGCCCTGCATTCAGTCTGTGCCTTTCCTGGAGTTTCTTTTCTTTCCGGAGGAGAAGGCCCGAGAATAGGCAATTCCGGGGCGCGGCGCTGGGTTGCCACACTTGGGAGCGCTGCCCGGAGCTGGGCGCTGGGGAAGGCTGGGCGGGTGCGCAGCCTCCCGCCGCCCTGCCGTTGGGCTGGTGGAGGCCACAGTGTTGCTAAGGTTGCATCAGTTTTCCTGTTTGCACTATTTCTTTTTGTAACAGTGGCCCCGTCGTAAGTATTTCGAATCTCCTCCTTGCTCTGAAACTTCGGCGATTCCATTGTGATAAGCGCACAAACAGCACTGTGTCGGTAACCGGTACTAGTTTATTAATGATTTTCTGTTACACTGTATAGTTGTCCTGTGGCACCTCTATCCCATCCCTTTCATGTCACCCCCACCCCAGTATGTGTAAGCTGGCACGGTGCCAGCTTGTACAAAGCTTGCCACTTGGTGAAAATAATAACATTATTATGAGAAAGTGGACTTACCCGAGATGGAACCAACTGACATTCTATCCATGTTGTACATAGAATGATGAAGGGTTCCACTGTTGTTATATGTCTTAAATTTATTTAAAACTTTTTTAATCCAGATGTAGACTATATTCTAAAAAATAAAAAAAGCAAATGTGTTAACGAAGCTTGACAAAAGTTTGTTGCTTTCTAATCTGCCAATGAATGGCTTAGTTATTAAATAAAAATAAACTTTTTTTTTTTAGCAAAAGCTAATTTAATTTTTCTCTGGTATTTCAAAATGGTAGATAATCACCTTTGTAAGTATTCAGATTTGTTTGGGAAGAAGCTACCAACAAGATTTACTTCCAAGCTTTTTCTTTCTAATTCAATACCAAGGTAAGTCTCAACAAAAAGTTCATAAATACTCAGAGTATTTATGGGAAGTTACATATATTAGAGTTTTCAACCAACTTGACTAGCTTATCAGAGTGCTTAGTTAACATTTTGAATTTTTCAAGAGGCTCAGGCACACATGCATTTTGAGGCCTAGAAACCTATCTTAAAGGCAGAAATTTCACTTGGCTACTGAGAGGTAAAAATTGGAAGAAAAACCCTAGCTAATACTAGTACACACACCTTGCAGGTCTTGTATTTACAAGTCTTCTATGTTAATCTTAGGAGAGACTTAAATGTGTTATAACACTCGCTGTGGCCTCTTGGACTATTCCCAGTGAAATGCTAAGCTTTGGGAAGCAGTGTCCAGCAATGCTTCCAGTTTTCCAGGGAGACAGTCTGCGGCTGTGGACAGCAGATCTGAGCAAGACTGCAGCAGGGCCCTTCCGAACACTTCCTTAGATGCCATTATGCTGCTCTTCTGGGATGGTGGAATAGGCGAAACACAATGCTCTGTGTTTTGTATTTCATGATTTGTTTAGGCGGGCATAAGTATTTAGATTAACTTCAGTTTTCGATCTTGGGAGTCATGAGACATTCTCTAAGCTCACAGAGCTTGAATTTAAAATACATGTAACTATGAAGAAAAAAAAAACACAAGTTTTTTTGTGCTGTGGGTAGCTCAAGCCTATTATCAGTTTTCACCAGCCGTGAAAAAATGGGGAAGTGTCAAGGCTGGTTCCTGCGTTGCCAGAGAAAGTTAATGGTTAATACATAAAGATAAGCTAGGCAGCACCAGAAAGAAGGTATATAGCCTCTTAACCTTGTATCCCCTTGAAAATATCAAAGTGCAAGCGAAAAATACAAAAAAAGGAAACTACAGAAGCCAAGTGGTAGAAATACCAAGACTTGGAGCCAGGAATTTGTGTGTTCAAGTCCTCTTGTTATCGTATTTAACTCTCCAAGCTTGTTTCCACATTTGAAATTAGACGTAATAATAATACAAGATTTATTTCATGGAGTTGTAGCGAGAATGAAAGGAGACTGTATATAGAATGTGTGCTGCTGTGGAAGTTTCTTTAGGCACTACAGAAGGGCACTACAGGTTCTTTCCAGCTCTCTGAATGTTGCTTTGTATCTTCATCTCCCTCCTTGCCTTTCTTGAGGAATATATGAACCTTAGAACAATATGTTCACTTTAAGGAAAAGCATAATTTCTATTACATAGAAACCACAGGTAAACTCTTAAGTCTCAGGGAAGAGACTGAATTAAAATCAAATAGTCATGGTTTAGGCAAGTGATAGCAAGAACTTTATGAGATGTTAAAATGTTTTCAGAACATTCTTGTATTTAGAATACAGAAAGGCAGATGTTCATAGCAAAACTAAACTATAAATAAAGCTGTTAACTTTATTTTTGAAAATATTCATGGAGAGTATTTTTATATATAAATAGTGATTCTGACCTAGGAGTAGTGATGATCACTGTTAAAAGAGGAATGGATTTTTTTTTCATGAACCAGTACGATTTCCCAGGCCCAGTAAGTGTTATTCCATTGATATAACTATTCAAGTTTGGTTTATGCAACAATACAAGATCAAATCCCTTTGACCAGATTTACCTGTTAAATTTTCTCAAGCCATTTAAATTTTTGTTTAACTTCTAAGGTCAACTGATAAGTGAATATATTTTTAGGTCTTTCCTGAGGAAGCTCAAAGTACTTTATAGATTTTAAAAGTTGCAAACACTGCACAGCCCCTCCTTCAAAGAGCTCTCAGAGATCAAGGTTGTCCACTAGTGCCTATCTCAGTGGCAATTTGAGACTAAAGGGAAGGCAGGGGGTAGATGAACTGGGCAAAAAGGAACAGCTTACGTGGGAATTGATTACCCTCCAGATATTTACATTTGATAAGCATTTTCTACATCAAAACCTCACACCAAAGCCTTTGAGAAGGCCTGTTTTTGCCTCTCAAAACAGCTTTCTGCTTTGCTCACACGGGGCTTTTGGGGTTTTACATTTACACAGTGTTCCTTAGTGGTCTGGTCTGATTTAATCTTTCTCTGAACCTGAACCCACTGTTAGCATGTCACAGCTACAGGAATTATCCTTCTTTGGACCAACTTGAAAACTAGTCTACTGTTAACAGTTGTTTTAAAAAATGAAAGTCATTTGCATATGCCTCCTCATTTTTAGCTGCTGAACAAAATCTTTTGGGAGATGGCAGTTCCTCTTCTTCACCCCCTCACCCCACTCCTTCTCTTATTCTGTGAGTCTCAGATGTTTGCAAATTTTACACAGTCCTAATGGACTGAGAGCTCAAATTTTATATACCTTTTTTTCCCCAAAGGTAATTATCTTTCTATGGGACATCTAGTACATTTATATGAATCCTTGTGAGATATATTTTGAAGAATTCTGAACAAAATAATGACAGAATGTTTTCTTTAAAGGTAATTTTTACCCCCAAAAAATAAAAAAATTCTGGATCAGAAACTTATGAAAATTATAAACATGTGGACTAATGGTCTCTTAAAATGAATGTTAATCTTTTTAAGATTTGAAACTTTTTGTAGTTTCTGATCAAGGCTAAGTTGCTTTAATTAGCAAGATAATTTCAACTTGAAATTATTTATTTTTTAAATGTTTTTCTGTTTCAAGGCCATGTTCAATTTTTTTATTCATTAAATGAATTTTAGAGGTTGTTCTTGAGTTACTCTAAACATTAGGCCTCCAGTTAGTTCATCTGGAAGTTCATCCAGTAGAACTTTCTGATAAGTGGTGGAAATAATGATAATCTACGACAATAAGGGCTTCCCTGGTGGCTCAGTGATAAAGAATCCACCTGCCAATGCAAGAGATGTGGGTTTGATCCCTGGGTCTGATCCCTGGGTTGGGAAGATTCCCTGGAGAAGGAAACGGCAACCTACTTCAGTGTTCTTGCCTGGAAAATCCTATGGATTTTCCTCTTGGGCTACAATTCATGGGTTCACAAAAGAGTTGGACATGACTTAGTGACTAAACAACACCATGACCAATGTAACTATTTCTGTATCTGGAAGCCAGTAGTGTTTGGCCTTTGCCTCATGTAACCAGGGCTCCTTCCTTGGGACCCTCCACTTTAGAGGGGCCCCCATGTTGATTCTTTGTAAGGCCTTTCGATTCCCCATGGGTAAGGAATTTTCAGAAACAACAGAGTGCCCAGAGCTTGTGCCCTTCATCTATAACACACTTGGCCCTGTCCAGGTGGCCCTGAGCCCATTGCAGCGATTTCATATGCATTTGCCCTAAGTTTATCCTGATAGTGGACATGCTTAGTCGGTAGACAGGGCTTGACCATGCAAGCTGGGCTATCCAAGGATGGTGCTTAGGTGGAAAGATAAGAAGGTGGAATGGAGGCTGGAAGTTCCCGTTTATTCTCTTGTCTTGGCCTCCCTGGGTTTCAGGGTGAACAAGTGTTTTGAAAGCCTGCAGAAAGGAAATAAAAGAAGTGAAAGCAGCTCAAACTTTTAGGCCTCTTCCAGTATTGACAAATGGAGATTCCATGGTTCTTCTATTTTCCACATCCCTCAGGAGTCTCCTTGCTCCATTGAAAGAATGTTATTTAATTAATAAAATGCTGGTTAAGGAAAAGGAAAACTACATTGATATACAGGCCTTTTCCAGATGCTTGCTAGTCAGCGCTTGAACTGTAGTGATTATGGTAAAGACCCAGATGGATACCTCTTCCATAAAACCATGAAGACTTCACCTCCTCAAATATTCTTTTTTTTTTTTTTGGTTTTATTATTTTTATTATTGAGTTAGCTGTTTTCTTTTTAGTGTCAAAAGTCTTGGTCAAGTTAAAGCAGAAAACGAATGGTTGTGCATCTGTCTAAACAAAGCCTGCCAAAACCAGAACTATCTCATCAGCCCTTCCTGTTTTGGCATTCTCTATTTTTAAGAGGAAAAATTTTTGTATCTTCCCATTCTTTTTCTTTTATTTTATTACTTCTTTGTCTATTGTTTCAGAATGCTTTGACTAGCAGTCTTAAAAATATATCTGCTGGTGTGCCCAACTTTAATAATCCCAAATTGGTAAGAATTTTGATTGGAGAACGTTCTTATCATTTAGTTAAGAACAGAGTTAAAAAGGCCACTGTCTGACTATGAAGTGTCTAAAGAAAGTGCTTTCAAATCCAGTAGACAGGAAGACTGGGAAAATACTAGCAAAACTAGAGCTCAGCTCTTTTATTTTTGTGAGGAAATAAACAATGTTGGGTGTGGGGTGTTTTCTCAAATCTATTTTACTTTTCAATTCCAATTTTACTAGTGTTGATATGTGCACTTTTATCAACAAGCACGTTCAGTTAACAGGATGAAACTGAACATGATTCATTTGATGTTTTCAAAGGTAGAAACTAACTTTGTAGTTTTTTTTTTTCCTTTTGAATACCACACTGCTGAGGTAAAGAATGTTGTAGCTTGTGGGTGAGCTCAGTAGGACCAATTAAAACCTGACTATTCTTCCGCCATGTTGAAATACCTGACTAGACTTGTTGTGTCCTTGGATAATGGCATTTTTTTTCTACTTAGCATACATCTAATTGAAGAGATTTCCTGTTTGGTAGTCAAGGAAGGATGAAAATGAAAGTACCACACTGTTAGTTCTGATCAAGTTATTTAAATTGTTCACAATGTGGTATTAATTTGAAGTCCTGGTTTTTTTTCTTTTAATGAAAGATATGTATCGTGAAAAAACATGGATATGTTCCCTAGCAGTCAAACTATGTGTAGAATGCAAGGAGTGTAGTTAGTGTACATTTGGTCATTCAAAACAAGGTGTAGTATCTCATGACATCTAATTAACATTGCAGCTTGTATGGATGCTTTGGGGTATAATTTAGTTTCTGTTGTGGTGAATACTTGTTGACAGTGCTTTAATAGTTTAAGTGTTTGAGGCATAAATGCCAGAAACTTAGATGTTTATCTCAGAAACCAGTAGCCCTTTCTATTTAGTGGGTTGGGGAACAGAGGAAAAGGCCTAATCCCTGCAGCCAGTTTGGCCCCAAGCGAGAAAACCAAACTGAGCCAGTCTTTCCAAATTTATGACATGTCACTCCACCATCTCTGCCTGGGTTGATGTGATAAGGGAAGTGATGAAGAAGGGCAAGGAATCTCTCAGGGTCCTCCCACCCACTGGACACCTGAGGAGTGGGGAGGTAATCATTGTCTTCTCATAGTAGGTTGTGGTACCTTTTTCTCTGCCTAGACAGGCAGTCAATGTTAGGTTGAATCTTATAAAATTGCCATTTCTGTCAGTCTCAAATGGTTGAATAATCTCTGATTCCAGCAACTAGATGTCCCTCTGTGGACATGCTATAGTCTTCTTACATCACCTTATGAAATTGCCATTTGCCAACTCGGGGTTGACCTGATTTTGAGACGGAAGGAGTGATGGACAAAAAAAGGGCAAGGTGGGCAATTATATAAAGGGAGAAGGGAAGGAAGAGGGGACTTAAAGAGAAGAAATGGAAAGTGGCAGAGAAGTTGTGGCAAACTGTATTTTCTCAAAGAGATGGCAGTTATCTGTGGCCCTAAATGCTCTTCCTCAACCTTGCCACCTTCCATCCAGAGTAGAATCTCTGTCTCCTCACCTTGAATTCAGGTGGGGCTTTGGTGCTGCCTTGAAAGATCCACGTGGTCATCAATTCCAAGGCCAGATCATAAAGGGTCAGGCATTTTCCTCTTGTATGAGATACATGGCTATCTCTGAAAGAGAGCCTCATCCTTGGATCCCTGCTGCAGCCACTGTGAGAAAGCCCGAGCCACATGGAGAGGCCACATGTAGGTGTTCCTGCTGAGAGCATCACTGAGGTCCCAGCCAACTGCCAGACATGTGAGCAAGCCTTCAACTGATTCTAGCCCCCAGCCTTGGAGCTACTGTAGCCGATGCCAAGTGGAGCAGAGACAAGCTGTCCCCATCCATCACTGCCCAAATTTTAGACTTGTGTGCAAAATATTTTCATTCTTTTAAGCCACTACGTGGGTTGTTACTCAGCAATAGATAATGGGAACAGAGACTTTTTATTTCCAAATATCAGGAGATGGTAGAACTAAGTGAAAACAATTGAAAGTAGAATGTAATCTATGAAACAGAGTCTGTGTTTATCACATTTACCTGAGTAACAGCTTGAGATAAACCCAGAACCTTTGGAAACATTCATCTGATGGCTGATGTAGAGAATAGAAGGCTTAGAAGTGATGGATGATGAGAGAGGTAAGTAGCATTTTACAGTTCTGTTAAAGCTTGACATGGTAGGCAAAATAATGGTCCCCCAAAGAGGTCTGTGTCCTAATCCTTGGGACCTATGAATATGTCACCTACATGGCAAGGGGTGATTAAGGTTGGCTGCAGCTGGAATTAAGATTGCTAATCACCTGACCTTCAGATGCTGAAATTATCCTGGATTATCGGGATGGGTTGAATCTAATCACAAGTCTTTCAAAATGCAAGTAGAAGGCATAAGAGCCAGAGTCAGAGTGATGCAGCATAACAAGGACTCAATTTGCCTTCAATGGCTTTGAAGATGGAGAAAGGGGCCATGAGCCAAAAACTGTAGGCCAACTCTAGAGGCTGGAAAAGGTGAGGAAACAGAGTCTCCCTAAAGCCTCCAGAAGAAACATAGCCATTCCAGCACCTTGATTTTAGCCCTTTGAGACCCATCATTGACTTCTGACTGTCGGAACTGTAAGAGAGTAATTTTACATTGTTTTAAGTCACCAAGTTTGTGGGAATTTGTTACAGAAGCAATAGGTCACTAAAACACTTGGCCTCTAGCCTGTGGCCAGAAAATGAAAGGTTATATACTCTTGGCACTTAATCCATTCATTGCTTTTGGGGCTAGCTAAAATACAGAATTTCAAACACAGCAAATTGGTGAAAACAAGTCTGAAAGGTACTTTTAGTCTTCTTTTGTGAAAGAGACTTTATTTTTCTTTTAGGCTCTAGTCTTGGTGACAGTGGCCTTGCCTAAACAGACACGAAACAGACTTATGGGGCTGCCACTGTCTTACCAAAAGGTTACTTTTAGTAAAGGTAAACCTTTTACTGCTGCTGCTGCTGCTGCTAAGTCGCTTCAGTCGTGTCCGACTCTGTGCGACCCCATAGGCCGAAGCCCACCAGGCTCCCCCGTCCCTGGGATTCTTCAGGCAAGAACACTGGAGTGGGTTGCCATTTAAAGGTTACTAAAGTCAACCTTTTACTAAAGGTTGCTAAAAGGGTTTGCTTCAAACATAGCAGCATTATTGCCTATTTTGTGATTAAGATCTTAGATCCACTCTCAATTTTTTAAATTCTTACTTCTTCCCTTTTAGAAGATACCCTTGGATCTTTATGTGGAGCATTTATTTCTGCTGCTTTCCCATCTCACTATTATTTTTTTATTGACATTTTACATGCAACAAACTATATAGATCTTAAGTGTATAGTTTGTTAAGATCTGACAAATGCATACACCCATGTAAGTGACACCTTGATAAAGGTACACAATATTCTCATCACCCTAAGAAGTTTCCTTGTGCTCTTTTCTGATCATCCTCCCCCTCCCCAGGCAACCCCTATTCTGATTTCTATCCTTATACATTAGTTTGGCTTGTTATTGACCTTCGTATAAATTGAGTCATACAGTATGTACTCTAGGGTCTGGCTTTTTTCATTCAACGTATTTCTGAGATTCACCCATGCTTTTGCATAAGCCAGTAGTTCATTCCTTTTTACCCCTGAGCAGTATTCCATTTCATAACTTTTCACAATTTATCTATTTTCCTGTTGATGGGCATTTAGGTGGTTTCTGTTTCTTTTAGCTTTCAGGAATAAATATATAAATAACATTCTAGTTCAAGTCTTTGTGGGGGGGTGATAAATAGATGGGCATGGAATTGCTAGTTCATAAGAGGGGTATATATATATTTAACTTTATAAGAAAGTGTGAAAGAGTTTTCCACAGTGGTTCTACCATTTACCCTCTCACCTGTAATATATGAGAGAGAGTTATACAGCCACATCTGATTAGTAATGTCTTCACCACTAGTGCTCCTAGCTCTCAGTGAATGGTGAGCAGTTAGTACTAGGATGGAGCGTAAAGGCTTTTCAATGGAGAAACATACCAGATGTTGTCTTGGTGAACATGACAGCCATAATAAGAGAGGTGGTTGTGGTGAGGGGAGGCCGAAGGAAAGGTGGTGCCCAGTAGTGAAAGAAAACCAGGATTTAGAGCCAGAGAATCTATTTAGTCCCAGTTCTGTCAGTTCATTCTGTGTATCCTGGTGAGACAGGCTGGGACCTGGGATCTTTTGCTGCAGTGCTTGCACCTGGACATCAGTTCAGTTCAGTTCAGTCGCTCAGTCAAGTCCGACTCTTTGCGACCCCATGAATCGCAGCACGCCAGGCCTCCCTGTCCATCACCACCTCCCGGAGTTCACTCAGACTCACGACAATCGACTCAGCGATGCCCATCCAGCCATCTCATCCTCTGTTGTCCCCTTCTCCTCCTGCCCCCAATCCTTCCCAGCATCAGAGTCTTTTCCAATGAGTAGGAGATGGCATATTTGGGTTTATTCATGCATTGGAGAAGGAAATGGCAACCCGCTCCAGTGTTCTTGCCTGGAGAATCCCAGGGATGGGGCAGCCTGTTGGGCTGCCATCTATGGGGTCGCACAGAGTCGGACACGACTGAAGCGTCTTAGCAGCAGCAGCATCACAGTTATTATATATACTTTCTTCTTTTTATGAAGTCATTACCAAGAGTGATGCACACCTGTGTTATCTCTCTTTCTACCCACAAAGACTCCATGAAGTACGTATTGGTGTTATCCTCATTTTACAGAGAGCAAATTGTGTCAAAGACTGCTTGTTGTTTCCCAACATCTGTTCTCTCCTTATCCCTCCAACTTCAGCTGGGAACTGGGTCACCACAATAAATGCTCTAATTCTCAGCTTCCCTTACAGCTGGAGTGATCATGTGACAAGGCTGTAGCCAATGAGCTGAAAGCAGGAGTTTCACATTTGACTTTTAAAAGGTATCTTTAAAGGGGAGGAGAGTACCTTTGTTCCTTTCTCCTTCTTGTTGAATGGAATGGCGTGAGATGGCTGGAGCTCCAGTGGCCATTTTAGCTAATAAGGTAGCAGCAACATGTTCAGAACAAAACAACAGGAGAGAAGGAACCTGGGTTTCTGATTGTCATGGATGACCTACCCCTGAACTTCATTTTCAAAAGCCAGAAGGAAACCGCTATCTTGTTTAAGCCACTTCCATGTCTGTTGCTCATGGCCAAATCTAATCCTAATACTGAAAGAAGGGTTTAAAAAAGTTGTTACAAGGAAAACCAAACCTTCAGGATATTACAAAGATTAAATTATAACTTGTAAAATCTTAAAGTAAGTGTTTGCTAGTTACTAATTAAATATAAGGGCCAGAGAAAGGAGAAAAAGGAAAGTCTTGAGGAAGGAGTTCCTTATCTTTCACCTGATTAGTTCATTTAGGTTTCATAAGACAATGCAGTCAAATTTTGGATTATTCTATTTAGTCTGTGACTATTTCAGGCCTCTTTTTCTTTCTTCTCTTATTTCTTTCTTCCTTTACTTCACTGCTCATTAGAATATACGGTGAGGAGAATTCACACTAGATGCTTCAGAATCTTGTTAAAAACTCTCATAAAGAGCAAAAATTCAATCTCAAAGCAACCATTCCTGAATTGGGGCTGACAGGGAGTTGAGAAGGCAGCTAAAGCAACTGGAATGGTTCCCAGCCCCACGCCTCCCCCAGTGTGATGCTGGAAAGCAGAATAAACATGAAGTGGGCTGCGAGGGCAGGGGTGGCTGGGAGAGAAGTTCCAAAACACTCTGTACCTGCTCAACACAAACTCAGAAGGAACAAATTTCTACGACAAAAGGCCTCGTCTCTCCCCATCCCTCTTTCCCTCCTTTCTTTCCTTTTGTGTTAAGGTGTACTGGAATCGAATACAAGAGCTCAGATGTGGTTCCAGGCATTTCCAGTCTAGCAGGGAAAACCATTTGTACACAGACAATCTAGCAACACCATGAAAGAGATAATGGAGCTATGCAGGGCTCTGGGAACATGCAAGAGGAAGCCTGCATCACAGCAATGCTTCATTCAGTAAATATTTGTTGGGCAACTGCTATGAACCAGATCTTGGGCTATGTGCTAGTGACCATAGTGAGCATTATGCAGTCCCTGCCTTAAATGCTTGCCATCCAGAGGATACAGACAAGGAAACAGGCACTATGCAGCCTAATAAGTGCTATTATAGGTGGGTGCAGGGTGCTATGAGAACTCAGAGGAGAGGCCCTAAACCAGGTCTGGGGACCTAGAAACAGTCTAGTTTATGCTGGGATCTGATGGAACAGCATGGATTAGCCAGGTGAAAAGGGGGCTGGCATGGATTATCTGGGGCTATGCCTGAGAACTTTGCAGCAAGGATGGGTAGAGGGTGAGAGATGAGGATGACACATAAGCAGAAGCAACATTATGAAGAGACTTTAAAAATGTGCTAAGGCTCTGCCTCTTGATATGATGCACTGAGAAGGATGTGTCATTTTCATGATTGTCCTGCCCAACAGGCACAACCTAAATCTACCCATGAGGAAACACCAGAGAAATCCAAACTGAGGGGCATTATACAAAATAACTGGTTGATACTCTTCGAAAGTGTCCATATCATAAAAGGCAAAGACTGAGGAACTGTTCCAGAATAAAAGACAGGAAAACCGAATGCCACATGTGATCCTGGATTAGCTTCTGGGCCAGTAATGCCAACAATGTCTCTATCTACATCTCTATCTCTTTTGCTATGAAGGAGAAAATGGACAATTTGTTCAACTGAAAAAAATGTAGTTTGTATATTACATAGTTGTTTTGTAACAATGTTAATTTTCTGATCGTACTAACTGTGTTCCAGTTATATAAGTGTTCTCATTCCTAGGAAAATATACGCTGAAGTATTTAGGGTAAAAGAGTATTATTTTTACAATGTATTCTCTCTCTCTCTCTCTCTCTCTCTCTCTCTATATATATATATATATATATATATATATATATATATAAAATTCCATCAACAGAGGAGCCTGGCTGGGTATAGTCCATGGGGTCACAAAGAGTCAGACATGACTGAGTGACTAACACACACGCACACACACACATACACACACACACACACCACTGTATATGCTGTGTTGTATTAACACTTTTAAAATTTAAATTGTGCCCAGAAGGAAATGTTCAGTATAATTATATATATTGTATAACCCACACATATTTATATATTAGTATGTGTGTGTGTTACTCATGCAGTCAATGCAGGAGACCCAGGTTCAATCCCTGGGTTGGGAAGATCTCCTGGAGAAGGGAATGGCACCCCACTCCAGTATTCTTGCCTGGAGAATCCCACGGACAGAGGAGCCTGGTGGGCTACAGTCCATGGGGTCACAAAGAGTTGGACACGACTGAGTGACTGACACTTTCACTTTCATAGTTCTCTCCATGTAGAGATAGTAGTAAAATGGATGTCTGGGTGAGGGGTATATGGAAAGTTTTTGTACTATTCTTCCAACTTTTCTGTGAGTCAGAAATTATTTCAAAACAAAGAGTTAAAAAAAATACACTTAGCACTTTGGCCTGAATCCAAGGACAATAGGAAATGGTGGCCACCGAATGCAGAGAAGTGAATAGTGCAATCTGCAATGGTTGTATCGCCAGCTCAGAGGTTCTTGTGATAATGCAGGTGAGCGATAATGGTGGCCTTGAATAAAGTGATGGCAATGGATGAGAGAAGTAGATGGCTAAAGGGAATTTCTAAAGTAGAAATCAGAGGACATGATGGAATGTTATGGAGGTTATGGAGAGGGTCGAGTAAGGATGGGATTTTTTTGGATTCTTCCTGGAGTCATTGAGTAGATCTGCACTGACTTTGTGAGCTAAGAACCAGAAGCAAAGGAGCAGATTTTAGGGGAGGGGGGATGATCTTAATTACCTTGTCAACAAGCCAGCTCTAGCCACAGCCTTCCTCATCTAAGTTGATGGCAACTCCAACCTTCCAGTTGCTGAGGCCCAAATCTTTGGAGGTGCCCTTGATTTTTCTCTTTCTGTCACATATATCTGGAAATCTTGTTGGCTCTGTATTCATAAAATACCAGATATCTAACCTCTTCTCATCAGCTTTACTAATATTGTGCTGGTTCAAGCCACCATGATATCCTATCTGGATTATGTCATAGCTTCTTAACGGGTTTCTCTGCATCTATAATTTTTTATGTATTAATACAATTACCAAATAGATATTATTGAAACATTAATCATATCATGTTACTCCTCTGATCCAAACTCTGCAACAGCTCCTAACATCTCTCTGTGTAATAGCTGATGTCCTTCTGAAGGCCTTTAAGACTGCATGGAGTGCCTTCCAGTACCACTCTGATCTCATCTCCTACTTACCGCCTTGATCACTGTTCCAGCCACATCAGCCACTTCAGTTCTCCTTAAACTTGCAAGACATGCTCCAGCATTGAGGCCCTTGTTTTCACTGTCCTCTCTTCTAGAACAATCTTTTCTCAGATATCAATATAACTGAAATTACAAGGACTTAGAATCTCTCTGCACAGAGGAAATATGAAGCCAAAGTGTCCAGGGATGCTACTGTGTGACCCCATGGTGTGCCATCAGGCTCCTAGCTCAGAAATTTATGCTTAGGCATCACTCCTTAAGGATACTTCATGGCACAAGGTAGATGGCTGGCCTGGATAACATGTTCATATTTCACTCTCCCGGCAGGAGGGTGGGCAGAAAGAAACTCTCAATTGAGTCAGTTCCTTATGAACAGCAATCCTGGCCCTCCCACAAATAATTCTGTGTATAGTTTGTTGGTTACATCTTATTCACAACTTACTTTTAAAGCCTTTGGAAGGACTATGGCTTTACATTGAGAGACATATTTAGTTGCTAAGAATGCTGGAAAACGCACTTGTTTATTTCAGGTGGCAACGTGCCCAGCTAAAAATTAGAGTTGTGTTCGTAAGGAGAAAGGGGAGACTGTATTTTGGCAAAGGTAGCTAGCAGGCTTTGCCGCAGATATCTTGTTGCTAATGGTGATGACTTCACCTCTACCTTATCCTCTGCCAGCACAGTCACAGGGCCTGAGGCCACACTGCCCATTGCATTGTGGGTGGGCGGTGGGGAGCCTGGGTTTTGAGCCACACTGGTGAGGTAGTCAGAAGCACAGACAGGCTGAGAGAGAGGGCGGCGGGGTGGGGGGGATGCCCTGGACATGGAGGAAGGGGAAATGCAGGCAGGAATCAGAGCTCTGATCTTCGATGAGTCTAAGACTAGTTTGAGTCTAAGACTCAAACTGAGGTTTGAGTCTTATGGTTGTGTTTATCCTTGTGTCTCTTTCTGCTGTAATCATTCACACTGTGTGGGATCTGGCATAAGACATAGGTGTTCTGCTAGGCCTGCGGATGAAATGTTCAGTTTCTTGTGTTTCCCGTTCCTTTTGCGTTTTCATTTCTGTCTAGGATATTGGTAGTGCTTTTTAGCCATGTGCTATTGTTTATTGCGACTTGTAAGAAGAGCCCCAAGTGAAGACGAAGCTCTGCCAACAAGAGGAAGAAAGGGCTTCAGTTCAGTCACTCAGTCGTGTCCGACTCTTTGCGACCCCATGAATCGCAGCATGCCAGGCCTCCCTGGCCATCACCAACTCCCGGAGTTCACTCAGACTCACGTCCATCAAGTCGGTGATGCCATCCAGCCATCTCATCCTCTGTCGTCCCCTTCTCCTCCTGCCCCCAATCCCTCCCAGCATCAGAGTCTTTTCCAATGAGTCAACTCTTCAGATGAGGTGGCCAAAGTACTGGAGTTTCAGCTTCAGCATCATTCCCTCCAAAGAAATCCCAGGGCTGATCTTCAGAATGGACTGGTTGGATCTCCTTGCAGTCCAAGGGACTCTCAAGAGTCTTCTCCAACACCACAGTTCAAAAGCATCAATTCTTCGGTGCTCAGCTTTCTTCACAGTCCAACTCTCACATCCATACATGACCACAGGAAAAACCATAGCCTTGACTAGATGAACCTTTGTTGGCAAAGTAATGTCTCTGCTTTTTCATATACTATCCAGGTTGGTCATAACTTTCCTTCCAAGGAGTAAGCGTCTTTTAATTTCATGGCTGCAGTCACCATCTGCAGTGATTTTGGAGCCCCAAAAAATAAAGTCTGACACTGTTTCCACTGTTTCTCCATCTATTTCCCATGAAGTGATGGGACCAGATGCCATGATCTTACTTTTCTGAATGTTGAGCTTTAAGCCAACTTTTTCACTCTCCACTTTCACTTTCATCAGGAGGCTTTTGAGTTCCTCTTCACTTTCTGCCATAAGGGTGGTGTCATCTGCATATCTGAGGTTATTGATATTTCTCCCAGCAATCTTGATTCCAGCTTGTGCTTCCTCCAGCCCAGCATTTCTCATGATGTACTCTGCATATAAGTTCAATAAGCAGGGTGACAATATACAGCCTTGACGTACTCCTTTTCCTATTTGGAACCAGTCTGTTGTTCCATGTCCAGTTCTAACTGTTGCTTCCTGACCTGCATACAGGTTTTTCAAGAGGCAGGTCGGGTGGTCTGGTATGCCCGTCTCTTGAAGAATTTTCCACAGTTTATTGTGATCCACACAGTCAAAGGCTTTGGCATAGTCATTTCATAGAATTTGACATGTTCACATATACCTTTAAAAATCAAGGCAGGCAAAGTATACATCTTGGAGTATATCCCATAGAAAAATTTCCTTAGGGATAGCGAATATTCTCCAACTGCTGGGTATTTCTGTGGGACTGATAGGAGGAATTCTACTTTTATTATCTCCTTTTAAAATGGTTGGTTTGTATCATTTTTAAAAATGTACCCCAAATCGCACCCTCAAACCCAACACAGTACAAATAGCCAAGAGGCCTCTAGATTGGCTCTGTTCAAAATCCCAGGGCACAATAATCAGGCTATAGCTAACACAGATGATTTGTTCTAAAATGCTCAACTCATACCAAGACTGACCATGCAAATATCCATTTGGGGGAAGACTGAGGAAAGAATAGAGAACATCATTTTAGGTGTGGAATAGTGGGCAATGAAGATGGTTCCAAACTTGTATGGCAACAGTGCTATGGACACTTGGCAAAACATTTCAATGTATGTTGAATAATAAGCAAAAGAAGAAGGTAGGAGATGGGGGCTGAACCACGGAAAAAAGGAGGCAAAGAAGATGAGCCAGCAGGACTGGCATGGAATGCAGCTCTGCTGATAGCAAGCAGACCACGAGGAAGCCCAGCATTGCTGGGCAGGACACACCTGCTGCTGAGGAGACAGGGGTGGGGCGTCCACATGCAAGGTGAGAGCCAACGTCTATGCGAAGAGAAGACAGGGGTCACTCTCAACATGCCTCCTCTGGAAGATGCCTCCCAGAAAGACAGAAAGAAACATCTTGCTATCTAGGATCCAACACATCCCCATCTCAGCAAGCTAATTCCTCCCCTCAAAGATCTATTTATAAATGTGAAGAAATGGCCTAGTTCTATAGTATGATGCCTGGTAGAAATTCTAGACTTTTCTCTGGATAGGTCCGTTTCTTACTAACAATTCTTCCATTATGGAAACACACTATTATCCAAAGTGGGTTACAGAGATCTGGTGATTATTGCCAGGTAAAAATAATTGTCTACATTTGTTCTTTTAAATTTTTTGACCAAAGAAACCATTTTTTTTCAACTGAGAAAACAATGTAGTCTAAAAAACATTCTTATGTGTGCTTGAAATTCCCTTTTCAAGATAAGCCTATGACTCTACGCATTCATGGACACTATGTCCTGACACTTCATGGCATCATGATCAGCAATGTTATATCAGAAAGAAGCCCTGTGGGTAAATTTCACTTCTGGACTCAGGTGATAATGTTACCTTTATAGCAATGGTAGGGTAATTTGTTTTCTTTGGTCATTTTAACAATATAATTATCTCTACTCATTCTGAACATCATAGTTTTCAAACTATGGTGCATTATATGCCTGCAGCCAATATGTTTGGATTTTCTTCAACTTAAAAGGACAGTGCCTTTTGTTTTGTCAACTATGCATATTAAAATGCAGAAAGATAAGCCACCATGACACTCAGATCTGATATTTTAATCACTTAAGTCAGAGAAGTCAAGGTTCCATTTTCATGGCGAATATAATTTGCAGATGACCTTATTGTTTATTTGCATTTGTCCCTTAGGTGAATTAGGGGCCTTAAAAAAATCTTCACACCAAGACAGTTACTGTGGTTCACACTATTAGGCTAACATCAGAACTGTCCACACCAATAGGTTTTTCCTCAGTTGAAAAGCAGATGATTTTATGATTTGAATAAGGGATGTACCTCACTGTGGGGTATTGTGTGGGAAGAGAAGTGTCAAATACAGAAAACACAGATATTAAAAAAATGTGATGCATGGAAAAGTTGTCAAAATGGTAATCCTGACTATATGAAAGGGAAACACCCAAGAGGTGACCTTAGTTATCCCTTAGGAACGGAGGTCATGCACTCTGCAGGAAGCTCGCTCTGACAATAGCGGTGCCCCTCTCAGCTTCTCATGATGGCTTCAGATTAAGGTGCCATACATTCCCTTCAAAGTGAACTCCATTTGTACACACTTTCTTCCTGAAGCAATTTCTTTCCATTTAAATAATCCAGACAGCCTTTAAAATGTCTCCCATGAGAATTGACTTGCATATGATACTTAACCACTTAGTAAACATCAAAGTGTCATGTGCATGCTTAACCTTACAATAAGGAGACATAAATCTACCTAAAAATAAAGATGTAAAAGGTAATGTAAATTTTTCATCACATTGTAACTAAAAAAAATTAATGAAGACATTTAGTATTATAATTCTTGTAAGGTGAATAGTAACTCTATACTAGAAAAGAATTTAACAAATGCTTCGGATCTCGTGCTCTGCCCCCCATCTCCAGGATTACTTTGAAGGGAGTTAAAACACTCTGATGAAAGGTTGTTTATACAAATACATGTAGTCTATTATTTACATGTGTATTGAAAACTAGACAATGGAATTCAAAAAAAGGTTAGAGTTGAAATGAAGCTTTGAGATCATCTAGCATTTTCCATTAACTAGTCTGTGACAGAGGCAAGCCTAGAATTTAAGCTTCTAGATCTTTGTTCCTTTCATTACAGAGTTCTTTATTGTTGTAATTTAAATTATTTAATTTTTTGAGAAAAGTAAAAATTTCACCAATGTGCTTTCAAAATTTTATCTTTGGTTGTGAATTTCTAAAATTTGGGGGCTATCACTTACTAGCTGCTAAGAGGAGGGATCATGAATATTATAAACAATTCTTAAGCCTAAGAAATAGCTTTATAGCTTACTCTACCTTAAACATGGGTTAGGAAGGTTAATTAGCAAAATAAGTCTTTACTTTTAACCTTGAAAAGATTTCCTTTTTCTTTAGTGAATTCTGTTAACTTTTTCTTCCTTGATGATCATGTTGAGAACTTATTAAATTAAACCAAACATTTAAATCAGAGATTAAACCCCCCAACTGATTGTAGGAAAATAAACATTCAAAGTTTTGGTAGTACAACTTTAAGGAATCTAAAGTCCTTTCTTTGTCGTTGTCTCATTCAGATCATAATAAATATTTAATTTTCAATCTAATGGATTTGGCTTGGAGGTACCTTACATAGCCATATTGTGATGTTAGGGTTTGGTTTGTTTTAAAAATTTATAGCAGTTCCAAGAAGAAGTTAGATCTGTTCTCACAACTGCCAATACCGCAGGCCATTTTCTATAAACATCTTCTCAAAAAAAAAAAAAAAATCAAACACACATTACCCAAAGAACCAGAGACACAGCTGTTTCTGGTTCTGAACTTAAGAGACATCAACTTTTGCTTGGCAAACTGCAAGTGAGAAGGGAATTGATGAAGTCTGATCACCTATTCCAAGCAATTCTGCCTGGGGATGGAAACAATGGAAGAGGATGTCCCTGACTCCACTTTCTTACTTAATTCAAAACTTCTTTCCTAGCTGAGATGAGAAAGTAGAAGCAGTGAGAGAATCCATATAGTCCAAAATAAGATAAAGAAAGATTTATTTTGTCTTTCTTATTTTAAAAATATAAGCCCTTTGAGTTAAATGTACACTTACCATATGACCTAGCAATTCCATTCCTAGGTATTCAACCAAAAGAACTAAAAACATCTGTCCACACAGAGACTTCCTAACCATTTTCCTTTTACTCCTAAAATACCCAAACTGCCCAAATGCCCATTAATAAAGTATCAGTTCAGTTCAGTTCAGTTCAGTCGCTCAGTCATGTCCGACTCTTTGTGACCCCATGAATCGCAGCACGCCAGGTCTCCCTGTCCATCACCAACTCCCAGAGTTCACTCAGATTCACTTCCATTGAGTCGGTGATGCCATCCAGCCATCTCATCGTCTGTCATTCCCTTCTCCTCCTGCCCCCAATCCCTCCCAGCATCAGAGTCTTTTCCAATGAGTCAACTCTTCGCATGAGGTGGCCAAAGTATTGGAGTTTCAGCTTTAGCATCATTCCTTCCAAAGAAATCCCAGGGCTGATCTCCTTCAGAATGGACTGGGTGGATCTCCTTGCAGTCCAAAGGACTCTCAAGAGTCTTCTCCAACACCACAGTTCAAAAGCATCAATTCTTTGGCACTCAGCCTTCTTCACAGTCCAACTCTCACATCCATACATGACCACAGGAAAAACCATAGCCTTGACAGTATAGCCATATAATGGAATACTGTTCAATAAAAAGGAACAAACTACTGATACGTAAGACAACATGGTTGAATCTCAACATTACACTGAGTGAAAGAAGCCAGAGACAAAAAGAAAGTATTAGTCCATCTATATGATGTTCAAGTACAAGCAAAACTACTCAGTGGTAGAAAACCAGAATAGTAGTTTCCAGGGACAAGTAGTGGGGGATTGACTAAAAAAACACAAGAGACTTTTGAGGGGCTGCCAGGTCTTTATTGGGAACAGTGGTTACATGAGTGTATATCCGCATTTCTCAGCCTTGTTACCACTGACATTTGGGGCTGGATAACTCTTTCTTGAGGAAGGCTGACTTGTGTCTTATAGAATATTTAGTGGTGTCCCCAGTCTTCACTTACTAGATTCCAGTAACACCTCCCCTTACCTCAGATGAAACAACCAAAAATGTCTCCAGACATATTCAAATGTCCTCTGGGTGACAAAATCACCTTGGTTGAGAACCACTACTGTGGTTTGTCAATTCATGTCAAACTGTACACTTTAAAGTGTGCTCAATTTATTGTATATAAAATATGCTGCATTAAAATAAAAAAAAATCAGTGCTTTGGGGAAAGAAGAGTAATTTTGCCATGGGGAAGCCTGACAAACACTACCTCAGTCAAGTGATCATGCTCAACATCAACAGTGGTAAATCATGTTGATAGTATGTAAGCTAGATATAATGTAATGAGAATGGCAATCTTCCTTCCAAAGACAAATAACCCCAGTCTAATCATGAGAAAATTAAAAGACGTTTACTCCTTGGAAGGAAAGTTATGACCAACCTAGATAGCATATTCAAAAGCAGAGACATTACTTTGCCAACAAATGTTCGTCTAGTCAAGGCTATGGTTTTTTCCAGTGGTCATGTATGGATGTGAGAGTTGGACTGTGAAGAAGGCTGAGCGCCGAAGAATTGATGCTTTTGAACTGTGGTGTTGGAGAAGACTCTTGAGAGTCCCTTGGACTGCAAGGAGATCCACCCAGTCCATTCTGAAGGAGATCAGCCCTGGGATTTCTTTGGAAGGAATGATGCTAAAGCTGAAACTCCAATACTTTGGCCACCTCATGCGAAGAGTTGACTCATTGGAAAAGACTCTGATGCTGGGAGGGATTGGGGGCAGGAGGAGAAGGGGACGACAGAGGATGAGATGGCTGGATGGTACCACTGACTCGATGGACGTGAGTATGAGTGAAATCTGGAAGTTGGTGATGGACAGGGAGGCCTGGCGTGCTGTGATTCATGGGGTCGCAAAGAGTCGGACACGACTGAGCGAATGATCTGATCTGATCTGATCTGAATCATGAGAAAAACACCATAAAAATTCCAACAGAGGGGCAATCTATAAAATATCTGACCAGTACTCCTCAAAACGGTCAAAAACAAGGAAATTCTGAGAAACTGTCCCAGCCAAGAGGAGCCTAAGGAGACATGACAACTAAATGTAATGTGGGATCCTGCAACAGCACGTCCATCGAGTCAGTGATGCCATCCAGCCATCTCATCCTCTGTCGTCCCCTTCTCCTCCTGCCCCCAATCCCTTCCAGCATCAGGGTCTTTTCCAATGAGTCAACTCTTCGCATGAGGTGGCATAAGTATTGGAATTTCAGCTTTAGCATCAGTCCTTCCAATGAACACCCAGGACTGATCTCCTTTAGGATGGACTGGTTGGATCTCCTTGCAGTCCAAGGAACTCTCAAGAGTCTTCTCCAACACCACAGTTCAAAAGAATGGACTTTAGGTGATAGTAATATGTGATTGTTGGTTTGTTAATTATGAGAAAGGTACCACAATAATGTAAGTTGTTAATAATAGTAGAAACTGAATGCAGAGTGTGTGGGAACTCTGGTGTATTATCTATGTATTTTTTAAATAAACCTAAAATTTTTCTTCAAAAAAATCTTTTATTTAAAAAAGCCCCTTTTAATATTTACATTGACTTTAGCATGCTCAGAAATCTACACTTATGCTTATTGTTGTTTGTTTTATTTTTAATACTGCTTAACCACAAACATGCCAAAGACATTTTATTAAGTCATTGCCATCTACCCTTGGACCTTTGAAGTCATTTTGTTGTTGTTCAGTTGCTACGTTGTGTCTGACTCTCTGCGACCCCATGGACTGCAGCACACCAGGCTTCCCTGTCCTTCCCTATCTCCCGGAGTTTGCTCAGGTTCATGCCCATTGAGTGGGTGATGCTATCTAACCATTGCATCATCTGCTGCCCCCTACCTGCTTTTGCCTAATGAATTGGCTCTTTGCATCAGGTGGCCAAAGTAAATAGATGACCTTAAAATCTTCTCAGGACATGTTGGGACTCAATAATACTTAATTAAAATTAATAAAAATTTTTAAAGCACTTACTATATGTCACAAATTAAACTGGTTATTGGAGACACGAAGATGGAGGCTGGTCCCTGCTCTCTAGGAGCTCAGTCTAGAAGGAGGGCACCATATGGTGTTATGGTGAAATGCCTTTTTATAGGAACATCAAGGTGGAAAACATTATTTTATAATGGGAGAGTGTTTTTCTTCCCACAACACAGATTAGTGATTCTGGCCTAGGGTGGGCCCAAGCTTGGATTAAGGTCAGTTCAATTCAATTCAGTTGCTCAGTCATATCTGACTCTTTGTGACTCCATGAACTGTAGCACTCCAGGCCGCCCTGTCCATCACCAACTCCTGGAATTTGCTCAAACTCATGTCCATCGAGTAGGTGATGCCATCCAACTATCTTATCCTCTGTCGTCCCCTTCTCCTCCTGCCTTCAGTCTTTCCCAGCATCAGGGTCTTTTCAAATGAGTCAGTTCTTCACATCAGGTGGCCAAAGTATTGGAGTTTCAGCTTCAACATCAGTCCTTCCAATGAACACCCAGGACTGATCTCCTTTAGGATGGACTGGTTGGATCTCCTTGCAGTCCAAGGGACTCTCAAGAGCCTTCTCCAACACCACAGTTCAAAAGCATCAATTCTTTGGCGCTCAGGCTTCTTCACAGTCCAACTCTCACATCCATACATGACCACAGGAAAAACCGTAGCTTTGACTAGATGGACCTTTGTTGGTAAAGTAATGTCTCTGCTTTTGAATATGCTGTCCAAGTTGGTCATAACTTTCCTTCCAAGGAGTAAGTGTCTTTCAATTTCATGACTGCAGTCACCATCTGCAGTGATTTTGGAGCCCAAAAAAATAAAATCTGTCACTGTTTCCATTGTTTCCCCATCTATTTCCCATGAAGTGATGGGACCAGATGCCATGATCTTAATTTTCTGAATGCTGAGTTTTAAGCCAACTTTCTCACTCTCCTCTTTCACTTTCATCAAGAGGGTCTTTAGATATTCACTTTCTGCCATAAGGGTGGTGTTATCTGCATATCTGAGGTTATTGATATTTCTCCTGGAAATCTTGATTCCAGCTTGTGATTCATCCAGCCCAGCATTTCACATGATGTATTCTGCACATAAGTTAAATAAGCAAGGTGACAATATACAGCCTTGACGTACTCCTTTCCCTATTTGGAACCAGTCTGCTGTTCCATGTCCGGTTCTAACTGTTTCTTCCTGACCTGAATACAGATTTCTCCAGAGGCAGGTCAGGTGGTCTGGTGTTCCCATATCTTTAAAAATTTTCACAGTTTATTGTGCTCCACACATTCAAAGGCTTTGGCGAGTCAATAAAGCAGAAGTAGATGTTTTTCTGGAATTTTCTTGCTTTTTCGATGATCCAGTGGATGCTGGCAATTTGATCTCTGGTTCCTCTCCCTGTTCTAAATCCATCTTGAACAACTGGAAGTTCATGGTTCACATACTGTTGAAGCCTAGCTTGGAGGATTTTGAGCATTACTTTGCTAGTGTGTGAGGTGAGTGCAATTGTGCGGTAGTTTGAACAATCTTTGACATTGTCTTTCTTTGGGACTGGAATGAAAACTGACCTTTTCCAGTCCTGTGGCCACTGCTGAGTTTTCCAAATTTGCTGGCATATTGAGTATAGCACTTTCACAGCATCATCTTTTAGGATTTGAAATAGCTCAACTGGAATTCCATCACCTCTGCTAGCTTTGTTGGTAGTGATGCTTCCTAAGGCCCACTTGACCTTGAATTCCAGGGTGTCTAGCTCTAGGTGAGTGATCACACCATCGTGGTGATCTGGGTCATGAAGATCTTTTTTGTACAGTTCTTCTGTGTATTCTTGCCACCTCTTCTTAATATCTTCTGCTTCTGTTAGATCCATACCATTTCTGTCCTTTATTGAGCCCATCTTTGCATGAAATATTCCCTTGGTATCTCTAATTTTCTTGAAGAGATCTCTAGTCTTTCCCATTCTATTGTTTTCCTCTATTTCTTTTCATTGACCACTGAAGAAGGGTTTCTTATCTCTCCTTGCTATTCTTTGAAACTCTGCATTCAAATGGGTATATCTTTCCTTTTCTCCTTTGCCTTTAGCTTCTCTTCTTTTCTCAGCTATTTGTAAGGCCTCCTCAGACAACCATTTTCCCTTTCTGCATTTCTTTTTTGGGGGATGGTCTTGATCACTACCTCTTGTTCAATGTCATGAACCTGTGTCCATAGTTCTTCAGGCACTCTGTCTATCAGATCTAATACCTTGAATCTATTTGTTACTTCTACTATATAATCGTAAGGAATTTGATTTAGGTCAGACCTGAATGGTTGAGTGGTTCCCTACTTTCTTCAATTTAAGTTTGAATTTGGCAATAAGGAGTTTATGATCTGAGCCACAGTCAGCTCCTGGTCTTGTTTTTGCTGACTGTATAGAGCTTCTCCATCTTTGGCTGCAAAGAATATAATCAATCTGATTTCTGTGTTGACTATCTGGTGATGTCCATGTGTAGAGTCTTCTCTTGTGTTGTTGGAAGAGGGTGTTTGCTATGACCCGTGTGTTCTCTTGGCAAAACTCTGTTAGCCTTTGACCTGGATTAAGGTAGTAAAGGGCTATTTTGAAGAAGAGAGAAGTACATGGAGAAGAGGAATATTTCTTCAACGGGTTCCTATCATTCTCAGTACTCTTTCAGTGTTGGCCTGTGGGAGCAGTTTTGTGAGCCATGACACTGGTTTTCTGTATGATAGTAGAGGAACAATTGTATCCTGCCAGATGGGCTTCTCTAATTGATTGTGATCTAACCTCCAAGTCTTGTGGCTGTGCTTATGCCCAGGTCTCCATATCTGGGCAGACTTGTGGAAGGTCCAGACCAGATATCTCATAATTCCTTGAAACTTCCTGCATCTCCATTTTCTTACCTGCAAAGAAAATTCCAAACCTTATGGGATGGTTGTTGGGATTTCCCTGGTGGCTCATAGGGTAAAGAATCCACCTGCAATGCAGGAGACCCAGGTTCGATCCCTGGGTCAGGAAGATCCCCTGGAGAATTCCATGAATAGAAGCTACAGTCCATGGTGTTGCAAAGAGTTGGACATGACGGTGGTTGGGGTAGAGTAAATGAAAATTCTTTATAAATGGTAGGTGCTTCACAGATGTTGGTTCTTCCAACCCATGGATGGAAGCTGGGTTTCCATTGGAGGTTTTTGAATTCGATGAGGATTTGATGAGTTAATATATAGCTAGGTGCCAAGTATAGTGGCTGGTGGGGAGCAAGCATCTGATCATGGAAATTGTTACTTTATCCCATTTTTTTCCCATCTACATTCCACTAGAATGTAGGCTCTATGAAGGCAAGAATTTGTGTTTATTTCATTCACTCATATTTCAAGTATGTGGAACAGTAGCCAGCATATGGAAGGTAATTCTTAAATACTTGTTGAATGAAGGAAGCTGTGGGCCTCAGTTGAGGCTCTGTCCACCACACACAATAAAGAAGACCTTCTGGTAGGGACAGAAAATTCTCTCACTCAAGGATATCTGTGCAAGTTTCTAATATCCCAATAGTCCAATTGCCTCAGGTAGGCAGATAATCCAAATTCCCCAGTTGTGGTGGGCTGAAGATGGCCACAAGCTTTTGACACTCTTTCCACAGAGAAATGGGGTCAATGTCCCCTGCCCTTGAATTCAGGCAAGCTTCATGACTGCTTTGACCAACAGAATGCAGAATTAAGCTTGTGCTAGCCTCCATTTTCTGTCTCCTGGAAGTCAGGTCCCATGTAAGAAGTGTTACTACTATGAGCCCACCATGCTGTAAGAAGTTCAAGCCTTGAAGAATGATGCCATGTAGAGAGAACAGGCAAGTGGACCACTAGCCATGGAGAAAGTTTCTAGCAGTTACACCAGGAACTTCTCACTTAGGATTTCTTAGAATTTATTTTTCAAGATGAGTGATTCTCTAAGGGTTAAGAACTAATTAATCAAACCTGGGGCAGTTGTCTACATTATAGAGATGAAGATTTTCTTGTGGACTTCCTCACTCCCTATTTGTCCGTATGGCTGAACTTCTGAAAGTTGATGAGTGCCTTGGTATAAAGCAATCAGGGGTGGTAGAAAGGAGTCCTAAAAAGTTCTGTCCCATGTTCATGGAGAGGCAAGAAAGGACAGAATCTGACAGGACAGGAGCTAATTTCATCAGGCCTAAAAAAAAGACTTTTTGTCAACTGGGGCAAGAGAACCCAAGGATGGATTTCTGAGCGAGGGGTGTGTTATCACTCCAGAAGGACTTCAAGATGTGAATTAGCAGAGATCTCTCCAAATGGGTTTACATTAGTTGTCCTATAAGTAGGACACTGGATCATATTATCTCAAAAATACCTTGGTCCAACTCTAAGTTTCCATGAAGAGTCCACCTGGTATAGTTACTTCTCCAGATAACATAGAGAACCTAGGAGCTTTAATATCTGCTGTCTTTATACTTGCTGCCTTGTGCGGATGTTGTTATAGTAAAGAAAGTTGATTCTCTTTTCCTCCTTCTTTCTCTTTGTACAATTTCATAAGGCAGGTTTATGCCCAACTTGACTAGCTCATGAATATGTAGGGAAAAGTAGTTAATTATGTTTGCATCAAAATAGGTTCAATAAAGCAGAGCAGGAAGAGCAATAGAGGTTAAAAGTAACTCCAATTCATGGACTAGGAACAGGATGAGAGGGGAGATAATTTATAGCCAACTGACAGCTGGAATGGTAGTGAATTGATAAGGCCACAGTGTGCAGACCTTTAATTGATAGCCCTACCATCTGTATAGAAACTGTGTGTTTGTTTGGGCACAGAACTCAATGTGACTCTGCAATTGAGTCACAGAAAAAGAGATGGCAAAAAAAATCAGTTTAATCCTCCTAGTTTATGTGGCTCAGTCTCTTACTAGTTAAGAAATGTTTTCTCTGCATGGCTTAATGAATATCTTATTTTTTATGAGTCAAGTGGAGAAGCTTCTACAACAATGCGATTACAACACCACCACAAACCTCTACCTGACAAATATCCTTTGCAGTCAAGTTGCTCAAGCAAGCAAGGAAACAACAACCATACAGATGATATGTATGCTTATGTGTGGACTTGGATTCTGCCATTTGTCCACATTTCTTTAGCTCAGGCTGTATTCAGGGTGCAGGTGACAAAAGCTCTGTATTTTCAGGGCTCTCCTGTGTGGCATGTCTGCTGTGACTCAGGATTAAGATCTGCTTAATCTGACCCCCATCCATAAGGCCACCACATGCATTTCCATCACATGGTGAGTGGACAGGGCTGAACACCTTCACAGGCTACAGGTATGTGATACCTGCTAGCTTGAAGGGATGAAGAGAAGGCATCTTACAACCCACACAGCAAAGCAGGGTCAGATAGAAAATCTACCTCCATCCATCCACATGATACATAGCTCATGGAGGGAGATACAGAAATGAAAACCAAGAAACAGACATTACTTTGGGATCCCTACAGAGTATGCTGGTGCTCCTACCACCAGACTCCAGAGCAAGTGATGAATCTTTACTGCTGTATAAGCCCATGTTTATCTGGGGACATGGATGTCTCTCAGAACTTCATTTTTTCTCTTTATAAAAGTAATTTGTTAATAACAGCATAAATGTAGGAAATACTCCTAAACTATAAAGTAGAAAATAGCTGAGAACATAGAACATCCCTTCAGAAATAACCACTGTTAATATTTGGGGTTTCCCAGGTGGCACAGTGGTAAAGAATCCACCTGCAATGCAGGAGACGCAAGAGACGTGGGTTCAATTCCTGGGTCAGGAAGATCCCCTGGAGTAGGAATTTCATGAAAACGTTTTTCCAGTGTGTGTATAATACAAAATTAAGATTGAATATGTACATTTTTCTATCCTGTTTTCACTCATTAAAATGTTCCCCTCTCATTAAAATTTCATTTGAATGCATCATATTTCATAGACTAGAAGTGCTGTGTGAGAAAATGCTTTGGAGTCAAACAGATCCCAACTCTGCTCCTCATCTTTCAGGTTTCAGTTCTACAAAAGCCCAAATGACCTCAGTCTTACAATTTATAAAGTGGCTATTTCATATGGTTTCTGTAAGGGTTAAATGAGATACCTGCAAAACCTTAGTTTCTTTTTTTAAAAAATTATTTTTATTTTTGGCTGTGCTGGGTCTTCATTGCTTTGTGTGGGTTTTAATTGAGGTTCATGGGTTCTAGTGTGCAGGCTCAGTAGTTGTGGCACATGGGCTTAGCTGCTCCTTGGCATATGAGATCTTTCTGGACCAGAGATTTGAACCCATGTCCCATGCATTGGCAGGTGGATTCTTATCCATCCACTGCACCACCAGGGGAGTCCCTTACATAGTTTCTATAGATAATAAATGTGAAATGTACATTAGCTAGTACTGAATCATTGTTCAATTGCTGGAAATGGAATCTGTTTCCAATATTTCTTGCTCTTTATAATGTTGGATGTTTGCCTACATCCAAAATTATTTCCTTAGGATAAATTCCTAGCAGTGATATAAAGGGCATAAACATTTTAAAGGCTTGATTTGAATGCCTTTCTAAACCAGTTGTATCTATTTGTACCCACACAAATGTTGCCCAACACTGTCATCTGGTTCCACCCTTAAGAGCACTGTGTATCATCTTTTGTAACCGTGCTAATGAATAGGCAAATAATGATATTTTATTTAGATATGAATAATGTTGGTTACTTAGTGACATCAAATATTTTTCATATGGTGTTTTTTTTGAGAATTATCTTCCCATCAATCAACACATATTATCACACCACTTTTATGCCAAACATTGCTAGACATATCATGAAATGTATTTGTATTGACAGATACGAACCAAGCTCTGATCACACACTATTTGCTGAAGGTGCTCTTCATGTCAGGCATTGAGCTGCATGCTTAACTTGACCATAATGTGAAATACTTTGAGTTTCCTGTTAGTAATTAAACTCTTGGCTAATTCAAAGTCTGTTTTGCCACTCCTTGTTTTGGCCACATTCTTCAGAGTTGAAGATGCTATGTTTATATATTCTGGCTAAGTAACTGCTGTGATACAAATTTAAAATTCTTCATATACATGAAAAGTAGATGGATGGATGGACTTACTACAATACATATAGAGAAGAGATGTGTGGTGTGGCATGCATGATCAATCCTGTCTGACTCTTTGCAACCCCATGGACTGTAGCCCCCCAGGCTCCTTTGTCCATGGGATTCTCCAGGCTAGAATACTGGAGTGGGTTGCCATTCCCATCTCCAGAGGATCTTCCTGACCCAGGGATTGAACCTGGGTCTCCTGCATTGGCAGGTGGGTTCTTTACTGGTGCACCACCTGGGAAGTCCATATAAACCATGTAAACCAAACTAAACAATTTTAGTGTAAAGTTTATGTGTAAAAAAAAAAAAATTTATGTGTAAAGTTCGTGCACTCAATCCAAATTAAGGCAGTATTCTTTGAATCCTCAGGTTGAAAAGCTTGTCCTACATTTTGCAACTCAGGTGGAGGCATCGTTTGATAGTCACCCACCCATTTGCACAGCCATTGTCTAGTTATAACCTAGATTAAAAGGTCAACTTTGGTTTCGCAACTGTACCATGACAGATTTCTTGCCTATGTAGGTGAATCAGAAAGCCCAATGGCAGGTACTGGTGGGAAAGTTTCTCGTTCCAGTGGTGGGTCTAGGAGTCCTCAACACCTTACAATACTTTCAAGGAGTCATCATTCACAGAGGTGTTTACATCCCCTTCTGGCACGTTCCAGTTTAGCAGGGTATTATTTATTGCCTATTGCAAAGATATCACACAGGAGAGAGGAAAGGCTAGCCCATGGTCATTCTACCAACTCATTGGTTCATTCCAATTCAAAGCATTCAGAACATTTTCACATGTATTATCACAATGACTCTAGGAGATGTTGAAAGCTGACTTCCCCAATATCACCAATACATGATAAGGCAAAGTTGAGTTTCTTGTTTTGATACTGTCTCAGAGGGCTTCCCTGGAGGCTCAGATGATAAAGAATATGCCTGCAATGCAGGAGACCTGGGTTGGATCCATAGGTAGGCAAGATCCCCTGGAGAAGGGAATGGCAACCCACTCCAGTATTCTTGCCTGGAGAATTTCACGGACAGAGGAGTCTGGTGGGCTACAATCCAAGGGTTGCAAAGAGTCAGACACGACTGAGCAACTAACGCTCGCACAATAACACAGAGGGATGAAGGTAAGCTTAGAGTTTATTGAGCATTAGAAGTCTGGTTTAAGGCAAATGTTTCAATGTAGGGAGACTTGATTAGGATTGGAATGAATCCCTATATGTCCAGGATTGGTGAAAAGAGCCAGATGATGATTTTGAGATGAATGATTCAAAGAATACCAGAGTACAAATTATCTATTCATGCTTTCCATCAAAGAGTTGATGGGTCTCTTGGCAAGATCCTATAATAAACAAATCATCCTGGAAAAGTAAAGTAATGCTAATGAAGACATAGAATAGCAAAGTCATGTTAGTGTGGCCAGTAAGGTATGGTTTAGGTTCTTAGTATCCAGGCTGAATGTGGGGTAGAGAGTTTTAGTTCTCAGAGGAAAAGTAGTCATATATCCATTTTATTGATGAGACAACTGAGACTTGGGGGGATTAAGTGGCTTTCGAAGGTCATGCATCTAATTAGTTCTGGAGAGAGAACTAGCCCTTGAGCATTTTTTTTTCCTTGTCCACTAAGAACTTTCCCTCTTACACTGTTCATCTTGCCCTTTGTCTCAAAGTCTCTTTGGGCACTGATGAACTGCTAGAGCAAAAGGAAGCTTCAAATTGGCCTTAAGGTTTAAGCTACACAGTCTTACTTGATAAATGATAAAATACTTTGCTGAGAGTAAGTTTGTCCAGTGGGTCTAAGCACACTCCACTCTGTTTCAAAGATAAATCATGGATGAAGAATAGGAAATTGTGTCCTTAGTTAGAAGTATAATGTGACATAGTAATCGTTAGTCCAGTGCTGGCTACTGTATCAACAACATGCGGGGGACAGAAATCCTTTACTGGCTTTGCTAATTTTTTTCATAAGGATGTCTTTAAGTGGGAGCCAAGGAGGAAGGGAGAGAGAGGGGGAAAACTGAAAATTGAGAGAGCTGGTCCTATTCTATTTCTTTCATATACTTGTGGCGTGTGTATCTGGATTTTCATTTTCACCACCCTGGCTCCTGTCTCCTCCTAATCCCCATGTTTCGCTATAGCATTATTCACAATGGCCAAGACATGGAATCAACCTAAATGTCCATTGAATAAATGTACAGGCACATTTACTTTTCCATAGCGACTGCAACAATTTACATTCTAAACCAATACTGCATGAGGCTTTTGGTTGTGGGTTCCAGACCTCTGAATTTGGCCTTTTCTTTTTTCACTCTTATCAGCTATTTAAATGAATACCCCAAAAGCACATGAAGCAAATGTGGAAGTGAACCAAAGCTAAGAGAAATAGGCTGGGAGTGTTAGGTAATATATTAGATGATGAAATGAAGATTGAAAGATAATTGTCATAGACTGGAATTGGGAAACAAAAAGAGTAAGATTAAAACTAACAGAGATAAATGGAAATTTCTCATTAAGTGTTCATAATTTAACAACATGGGTATATGATGGAGGAGATCTCAGAAGTTCTTAGGAAAATAACCTAGCAGGATTTAATTGGCCCCAAGCTTAATACAAACCAATAAGTCTATAAAACTGTTCCAAAGTTATCATTCCTCTGGTTCTGTAAGTTGCTGAAGCAGGGATAGCCTGTTTTCCCTCCTCTGTTTTATCTACATCTGGGGAGGAGGAGTACTGTTTTGGATCCATCTGATTCTGAGACATGATTATACCCTATTTGCCAGTAGGCACGGTCACCGTGTGTTAACAGGTCAGCTCTAGGATGTGACTGGTTTGCTACTCTCCCTAAAACACTGCTTGAAGTGGGAGGAGTCAGGGCCTACCCCACCATGGGAGACATTTTTCCTTTCTCTTTGTGCTTTGCCATCCATATGGCAGAAGTGATAAAGCTTACTCAGGGCTACCATCTTGACTCATAGCCAACCAACTAACTCACTTCTTCTTCTTTTTTTTTTTCTTTACATGGGACTGGAACATGGTAAGATCTCAAACTTTGGAGGCAGGTTAAGCATTAGCAGGTTAAACTCACTCACAATCTGCTTTGCACTGAAGGTATGTAAGCTAAGTAACATAGGAAAGGTTATGTACCAAATGGCAGAGCCTAAATATTAGAGTATCTTTTGGGCTGGGTGTTGGGGTTTAAGTCCATAAAGTGATGAGGATTTAATTTTTCCTTTTTTTCCTTTTCTATTATTTCTGAGTGTTTGTTTCTTTTTCATGAACCTCTCAAGGGAGGATGACAGTGTCTAGAGCAAGACATACATATTCTTTGATTCTTTGATCATAGTATCACTCCAGAGCACAGCACTCAAATCCCTCCACTGTCTCTAAGAGCTGAATTAAGGGGACAATATAGCAGATAATGGACATCTTTTTTGGGTGTTAGTTCTAAAAGGTCTTGTAGGTCTTCATAGAACCATTCAACTTCAGCTTCTTCAGCGTTACTGGTTGGGGCACAGACTTGGATTACTGTGATATTGAATGGTTTGCCTTGGAAACGAACAGAGATCATTCTGTCATTTTTGAGATTGCATCCAAGTACTGCATTTCGGACTCTTTTGTTGACCATGATGGCCACTCCATTTCTTCTGAGGGATTCCTGCCCGAAGTAGTAGATATAATGGTCATCTGAGTTAAATTCACCCATTCCAGTCCATTTCAGTTCACTGATTCCTAGAATGTCAACATTCACTCTTGCCATCTCTTGTTTGATCACTTCCAATTTGCCTTGATTCATGGACCTGACAGTCCAGGTTCCTATGCAATATTGCTCTTTATAGCATCGGACCTTGCTTCTATCACCAGTCACATCCACAGCTTGGTATTCTTTTTGCTTTGGCTCCATCCCTTCATTCTTTCTGGAGTTATTTCTCCACTGATCTTCAGTAGCATATTGGGCACCTACTGACCTGGGGAGTTCCTCTTTCAGTATCCTATCATTTCGTCTTTTCATACTGTTCATGGGGTTCTCAAGGCAAGAATACTGAAGTGGTTTGCCATTCCCTTCGCCAGTGGACCACATTCTGTCAGATCTCTCCACCATGACCTGCCCATCTCGGGCATGGCTTAGTTTCATTGAGTTAGACAAGGCTGTGGTCCTAGTGTGATTAGACTGACTAGTTTTCTGTGAGTATGGTTTCAGTGTGTTTGCCCTCTGATGCCCTCTTGCAACACCTGCCGTCTTAGTACGTCAAAGCTGTATATTGTCACCCTGTTTATTTAACTTATATGCAGAGTACATCATGAGAAATGCTGGACTGGAAGAAACACAAGCTGGAATCAAGATTGCTGGGAGAAATATCAATAACCTCAGATATGCAGATGACACCACCCTTATGGCAGAAAGTGAAGAGGAACTAAAAAGCCTCTTGATGAAAGTGAAAGTGGAGAGTGAAAAAGTTGGCTTAAAGCTCAACATTCAGAAAACGAAGATCATGGCATCCGGTCCCATCACTTCATGGGAAATAGATGGGGAAACAGTGGAAACAGTGTCAGACTTTATTTTTCTGGGCTCCAAAATCACTACAGATGGTGACTGCAGCCATGAAATTAAAAGATGCTTACTCCTTGGAAGGAAAGTTATGACCAACCTAGATAGCATATTGAAAAGCAGAGACATTACTTTGCCAACAAAGGTTCATCTAGTCAAGGCTATGGTTTTTCCTGTGGTCATGTATGGATGTGAGAGTTGGACTGTGAAGAAGGCTGAGCGCCGAAGAATTGATGCTTTTGAACTGTGGTGTTGGAGAAGACTCTTGAGAGTCCCTTGGACTGCAAGGAGATCCAATCAGTCCATTCTGAAGGAGATCAGCCCTGGGATTTCTTTGGAAGGAATGATGCTAAAGCTGAAACTCCAGTACTTTGGCCACCTCATGCAAAGAGTTGACTCATTGGAAAAGACTCTGATGCTGGGAGGGATTGGGGGCAAGAGGAGAAGGGGACAACAGAGGATGAGATGGCTGGATGGCATCACTGACTTGATGGACGTGAGTCTGAGTGAAATTTGGGAGTTGGTGATGGACAGGGAGGCCTGGCGTGCTGTGATTCATGGGGTCACAAAGAGTCAGACACGACTGAGCGACTGATCTGATCTGATCTCATAGCAGATAATGAATGTCCCTCTATACTTCAGACACACGTTTTTGACTCTCTATTGCAAATCCTTATTTGAGTGTCCCATAGGTACTTCAAAAAATTTAATTTCAAAATATATCTCTTTGAACTCTCTTACCCTGATTCCCACCACTACCACTAATTTGCAAATGCATTGCTGCTGCTATCTGAATATTACCCATTTCATTGAAGACATCGATTCCCACCTTACTGCCTGGCTCCTTGACCCTCCTTATTTAGTTGGTTATCAAATTCTGTTGTTAAAAAGTCTTCTGAATATGTTTACTTCTATCTTCACCTCATCAGCCTTCACTATTGTCACCTGGATTAAGGCATGAGCTATGTTTTCATTCATGCCCTAATGCTTGGCACATAGTTTGTGACTGATTATAGAAAATATAGCTTCGGTGTTTATCTTCAAAACGTAAAAGAATCTGATAGTCAAGAGATAAAACACTTATTTTTGATTGCTTCAGATGTTAGAGAGGTAAATTCTCATTAATATAAGATAGAGCTGAAGATAAAATGACTCCAACTAGAGCCTAAACTATTTCATAAAGCTTTGAGCTCTTCATTATTGGGACTATTGAAGGAGGAGCTGGGAAGACATCAGACAGGGGTTCTACTGAAAGGATTCTGGCTTTGGTATAATGCCAGACAATACGACTTCTAAGGTTCCTTTCAGCTTTAAGATTTGAGGATTTCTATATTAATTTTACACTTTTGTATAAAATCCAAAGTATTAAGAGCATTTGTTCTGATTGGTAGAATTAGAGAGAGGTGAAAGTGTTTCTTCTTACTGCTTTTCTGTATTTTTTAAAGCTTTCCAAAACAAATGTATTACTTTCACAATCAGGAAAAAAAAAATTTATGAGTAAGCACAAAAACTGTTTACTTTAAAAAATATTTAATCTCCTTCAAATATGAACATAACCTTTTGTTACAGCTATCAAATAAACATTTTTGTAGGTGTCTATGCCAACTGTTAATTTGCTCTAGGTCTGGCTGCATATAACAGGAAATAAATTAACAGTGAAACAAGCTAGAAATCCTGTTCTCTTTTATGTAAAAGCAGTTTATGTGTAGACAGCCAGAGTTGGTATGATGGTTTCACTGTGGCATGCACCAACACTTTTTATCTTGTTCAGTTGTCTGTGGCTTTGATTCCCAAAGTCACCTCACGGATCAAAAAGGCCACCAAATACCAGCATTACATACATATTTCAAACAGCAGGAAAGAGGAAGGAGAAGAAGATGGGTTGGACTCCATTTTAAAAATCTTCCCCAGAAATACTAGACAACACTCCTATATACATTTCATTGGTGAGAACTTAGCCATAAGGCCATACCTAGCTGCAAGGAATTCTGGGGAAGGAAATCAGAGCTTTGTTTCTCATGAAGAAGAGACTAGATATTGGGAAGCTAATAGGTGTCTGTGCTACACCTAATGACTAAGGATAAGCATAATAGACTCATTTAAAAATATGCCACTGGCTACTGTTTCTTTGCTAATAGTTCTAGGAACTTTCTATTGTGTGTGTTAGTCGCTTAGTCGTGTCCAACTCTGTGACCCCATAGACTGTAGCCTGCCAGGCTCCTCTGTCCATGGAATTCTCCAGGCAAGAATACTGGAGTGGGTTGCCATTCTCTTCTCCAGGGGATCTTTCCAACCCAGGGATCGAACCCTGGTCTCCTAAATAGGAACTTTCTATTGGGCTCCATTTATTTAGATCAACCACTATTTACTAAAAACTTGCTGTTCATCTCACTTTATTAATTTGTAAATGGATCTGTGCATTCCCCATGGGGCTGTAGTGAGTATTGAGATGGAACATGTAACACACTTGGACCAGGATCTTGGAACAGATACATATGAAGTTCTCAATTAATGTTAGTCATCACCCTAATTAATATGAATTTGTAAAAGAAAATAAGTGAAACTGAAGACATAGTTCCTGCCTTGGAACTATGTGGGATCTTCCCAGATTAGGGATAGACCCCATGTTTCCTGCATTGGTAGGTGGATTCTTCACTACTGAGCCGCCAGGGAAGCCCTCATGATGACTTCTAGTTTTCTTCCTTGAGCAGTCACATAATTTGGTTATGCCTCCCAGAGAAGCTAACTGCCAACCTATGTCATCTCAGACTGGGAAGCATCTTCCTGATTCTTAAATGTTCCACGTTAGAGGCCACAGACTCTCCCATTTTGATGCCCATTTGTGTGGAACTATTAGTATTTTAGGGGAAAATCTCGTGAATTAAAGTAAGAACATTTTTTTCTTAGTTTAAGAATATGCTACCCCCAAAAAAGTGCATCAATTGAGTGAACAACACAGATAGGGGTGAAAATGGATAATCTATTAGAACAGATATTGCCTGCGGTGTGTTTTTTTTTTTTTTTTTTTTTTTTTTTTTTTTTTTTGAGAATGGAAGTCTTTCCTGGCATTGCATTCTATTTTATGCAGTACATTTGCTAAGAGAATTCAAAAGAAGAGATCAGGCCCATTGTCCTTCATTCCAGCAGTATTGAAGGCCCAATTTCGTCTTTTGAGGCTCTTAAAGAGCATACTACATAAAAAGGAATGGACTGCTTGCTATTCAACCATAGCTAGAATAGCAATACCAATCATTATACTGTTATCTATTTGAAAAATGTGGATTTTACTTGGAGATGGTATTTATTGAAGCCTGCAAGAAATCGTTTTCTGTCTACCTGGCAAAAGCAATTTGAAATGGAAAATTCGAGCTCAGAGATCAGTTGAAATTTGACCTTCTTTCTATCATTGTGGATTTTGGTATGATGGTGTCTGCAGGGGTGGAGGAGAGGGGTGTCCACTAGCTTGCAATCCTGTGCTGGGTTCGTCTCCTACTACACAATAGGGCAATCTAAGAGAAACCTTCTCCGGCTTTATTAAAACGGGGAGGGGGGTGTTGGGGCTGACGCACTTAAAATGCGCTTTGAGGCATCATGGAAATTTTGCAAAAGATTTTTATGTAGCAACAATCCTATTGATAAAGTCAATGAGAGTTTTGTCTGTGCAAGAACTGCAGGATGGGACCCCAAGTCACATGCTTTCAAAATTATTCTCCCTTTGTTGGTTATCACAAAGGATATTTTCCCGTGAAAACAAGATCTTTTGTTTCTTATGAATTCATTCTAATTGTGAAGCTGGCTGATGGGGTTACTTCATGTTCTTCTCGCACTGGCAGGTGGCCTGAGGGAGCTGGTGAAATGGGCTCAATCATATATTAAGGCTTTTCCTGTTCTTAATGTCATTTGCTTCTCATCTAAAACCATAGTCCTTGATGTTCATTTCCAAAGGTGCTAAGAGTGAGGTCAGAGAAAGTGATTTGTCCCTGTTTAGCTTTTAATGGCAGCAGGCCAGATGTCTCTGCCTTCCTGGTTTCCCTACCATTTTGCAAATGTGTCCAGCTGACAAAAAAAATGCAGAGAGAAGACAGACAGGTAGTGGAAATTCAGACAAGTGAGAGCATTCATTTGTAAAGGAACTTATTAAATTGCATGTGCTAAGTTTGTGCAGAAAATAAAACATGATACAGTCCCCTTATCCTGAGCATGCGCCCTTGATCCAGCCTGTGCGCTGTGTGAAAACAGCTAACAGCAATTTGGAAAACATTTATGTAAATGATGTGCAGAAGATCTGTGCTAACTACCGATGATTCAAGACAGATAGGGCCTAGGCTGGGCCCTCAAAGAAGTCCAGCAGAAAATGCTATGCAATGACTCAGCAGCACTGGGGCAGAGAGATGAATTTCAAAGTGCTATAAAACTTGGATGAAAGAAAATTCAGCTGAAACACTTGAAAGACTGCAGTCTAAAGTTTACAATATATTAAGCTGATATAGGAAATATATGTATTTTAAAATTTCTTCTGTAACCTATTGCAGAAAACCTTGGTCAAGCCCTTTTCTGCACTGAGTTCTTTAGCAGCACTACAGTAAGAGAAGAGAGAGTGCAGGCTATGCTGTGTTATAAGATGGAGTTGTGGGGTGTGAGTGTCTCTACATAGTAACAGTAATCTGTAGACCACACCTCTGTATGTGCACACACATGACTGTATGACCATCCAACTATCAATCAGCATCTATGTGGAGTGAAGGGAGGTGGGATGAAGGAGCCACTCACTTTGTATCTTTGATCTTCGGGACATCTATTGTATCTTTTGTTGGCTGATTCCTCACCCAGAATGAGTTATCATTTTCTTCGATCTTGAAATGTGCATTGGCCTTTGATGTCCAGGACAGCTCATCTATGGAGGCTTTTAGGGCACAGAGTGGGGCAAGATATGGTTGGAGGCAGAGATGACTTGAGAATATCCTACATGAACTATATACATAGTGTGACTTTTGAATCAAGAAAAGAAGACTCTGCAGTGGGTGGGATATGAGTTGCTTTCTTGGTCGGACAAGAATAGATTTTCTTCCTTTCTGATGAAGGCAAGGAAGGACACTCTTGTTAACAAGGATGAGTGGGGGAAAGAAGTGTCCTTGGCCCAAGCGTGGGGGTCAGGTGAAGCATGGAGTATTGGACAGTCATCAAGTCCAGTGTGACTGCAAGTTCAAGAACAGGGATGGGCCACTGAGATGGAGGCTGAATGCCAAGCTGAGACTTAATACAATGGTATCATGACTGTGGCCTTGAATCAGAAACAGGTACATGTGGTCTGATGAGAGACTGTATCCAAAGATGAAGGCAGGCAGTGTAGGCAGGGTATGTAATTTTAGTAATGGTGTCAAAGAAATACCCAGAGAGGGATTGTATTAAAAGTAGGGTTTCTAGTGAAGTCTGGATTGCAGAGAGAAAACTGTTGTTTTATATTTATTAAGCAGCATCTACATGAGATGCTCAAGTTCTTTAGATTGTATTACCTGCTTATTATACTCCTTTATCAACCTTCAGAAAGCCCTGGCCACACACTAACCTATAAAAGCCAAATTCAGGGATTGGTATGGAGAAGAAAAGCTTTCATTTTTCATGGGTTGTTTTGAAGAGGGTGTTAATGAACTCAAATGGGTCTCGCCTGCAGCCCTGCAGTATAAAGGGACTTCCATTTGAAGGGAAGACACAGTCAGGGTCTTTAATGATTTTTCTTCTCTATTCCTATTCCCTCCCTTTTTCCTGACCCTAATTCTGAACATCTTTAAGAAAAGCACTTAGAAAATATAAAATAAAAGCAGCTGGAGGAAAGGCCTGCCTTGAATATTCTTTGTCAAAGCTGCAAGTGCTAAGTGAGTCAGGCGGTGTGCAAAGAGCTCTTGCTTTCTCAAGTGGCTAAGGATTTCACTCCGGATCATTTCTTAGAAAATCTCCTTGACATAATAATGTGTCTTCTTTCTCTTAGGTGACATGTGGCTGTATCTGACCCTTATTTTGTAACTTGCCAGAGGCAGAAGCTGGCAGATGCATCTTCCTAACTTCAGCTGTTTGAATTAGTGTCGCCATAGGTGGACTAATATGGCTTTCAAAAAAACCCAGAATTTCACAGACTCAAGGCCAAAAGCTTCAGTGGGCCAAATCTATTGCAATTCCTTATGATAACCCTACTGAGCACTAGGTAGGACCCTTTATTGCCTAGATGCCAAAGAAATAAAGGACAGCAGTCATTTCATAAACATGCATCCAAGTAGGGGCTGTTACAGAATACAGGTCCCTCATGTTAGACTGACTGAATATATATATATATACTCTTAACAAAAGCCTTTGTAGAGACTTCTGATCTTACAAACCACTTGGCTGCTACAACCGTACAGAGGATAATATGGTTAGGATCTAACTAGCTTGTTGGTTTTACTTGTTGTTAAGTTGCTGAGTCGTATCTGACTCTGTGCAACCCCATGGACTTTAGCCCACCAGGCTCCTCTGTCCATGGGATTTCCCAGGCAAGAATGCTGGAGTGGATTGCCATGCCCTTCTCCGGGGGATCTTCCCGACCCAGGGATCAAACCCAGGTCCCCTGCACTGGCAGGTGGGTTCTTTAGACCACCACTGAAGGGTTCCTCTTGCTTCTGCTGTCAGTCTGTGCTGGAGCCTCCTCAAATCAGCTCACCAGAGCAATTTGTGAAATTTTGGAAAGAATTTTGAAACTGGCAATGTTGGGAGTATTTATACCACAAGAATTAACAAATGCTATAAATCGGGGCTTTTCTTTTTTTCTTTCACGGAGTCGGTTGTTAAACATTTGCCAGTACACCACTGGCATGACTCCATTCCTGGAAACTACTAAACTAATTAAAAAGCTACAGAAACAGCATGGATAGATCTCAGACATGATTCTGTGTGAGAGAAGCCAGACACAGAAGATCACAGACTGTATGATTCCATTTACCTAACATTCTAGAACAGGCAAACTAATCTATGCTGAAAAATGCCAGGTTGGAGTTACCTCTGGAGAGGGGAGTTGACTGTGATGGGGCATGAAGAATTTTCTGGAGTGATCCAAATATTCTCATCTTAAGGTGGTTACACAAGTATATGCTTTTGTCAAACACTTGTCAAATTGTATACTTAATATCTGTGCAGATGGTTGTATGAAAATTTTACCTCAAGATTAAAAAAAAAACCCACAAACAACTGTTGAACCCTACTTAATAGGCTTTCTTTGTACAATTGTAAGGATTAGCAATTTTGAGGTTATTTGTGCATTTTTAAGTTTGAGCAAATGCGTAAATATGTTGAGAATAATGGGAGTTAGGTTTCCCACTGTTGAAGAAAAAGGGTCTGCAAGTAGGAATCCCAAGATAGAATGCAGACTGTGATAAAAAGAAGTTAATTGTATTACAAATAGATGAAGCAACCTCACTGAAGTTTCCTCACTGAACGGCCAAGGAGGGGCAGACATAAGTAACTGAGGAAATGACCAGCTTCTCTAAGAGGAAAGGCAAAAGGAGCTGCACAGAAGCACTGTACCCATGGGGTTCCAGATGAATTCTGACTCTGGTACATATATAAACCAGAATTGAACAATTTCAGTAAATGGATGGTGGGTGGTGAGAGCCAGGTCTCTCACTGTTGGAGTGAGACTCATCAGCAAGGGGAGGAGTCTGGAATGACACACATGTTAATAGATTAGAGTTGGAGACATAGGTATAAACTCTTGTTTAGCTTATAGATGTTATAAGATGTACAGATGTTACCTCTAGAAATATGTATAGATGTATATATTCACAAGTTACTATACACATATATTTCTTTGCTCTGTGAGCTGAAAGAGGCTAGAAGCCATGATACCCCAGTAACAAAAGCACATCTAGTGTCATGATCATAGTTTCTAATACAGTTCAGCTCAGTTCAGTTCAGTCGCTCAATCGTGTCTGACTCTTTGCGACCCCATGAATCACAGCACGCCAGGCCTCCCTGTCCATCACCAACTCCTGGAGTTCACCCAGACTCACGTCCATTGAGTCAGTGATGCCATCCAGCCATCTCATCCTCTGTCGTCCCCTTCTCCTCCTGCCCCCAATCCCTCCCAGCATCAGAGTTTTTTCCAGTGAGTCAACTCTTCGCATGAGGTGACCAAAGTATTGGAGTTTCAGCTTTAGCATCATTCCTTCCAAAGAAATCCCAGGGCTGATCTCCTTCAGAATGGACTGGTTGGATCTCCTTGCAGCCCAAAGGACTCTCAAGAATCTTCTCCAACACCACAGCTCAAAAGCATCAATTCTTCAGCGCTCAGCTGTCTTCACAGTCCAACTCTCACATCCATACATGACCACGGGAAAAACCATAGCCTTGACTAGACGGACCTTTGTTGGCAAAGTAATGTCTCTGCTTTTGAATATGGTATCTAGGTTGGTCATAACTTTTCTTCCAAGGAGTAAGTGTCTTTTAATTTCGTGGCTGCAGTCACCATCTGCAGTGATTTTGGAGTCCCCTCAAAAATAAAGTCTGATACTGTTTCCACTGTTTCCTCATCAATTTCCCATGAAGTGATGGGACCAGATGCCATGATCTTCTAATACAGTACTCTAACAAAATGGTGCAAATTAATTCTAGGGCTGGGGCAGGAAGTATACCAAGTGAGCCTGGAGCAGCTTTTAGTGCCAAAAAGTAAGGAAATGCTAAAAAACAAACAAACAAAAAATCATTGATAGGACTATATCAAAGGGACACAGGAGCCAACGGAAAGTTCCCAGTGGCCAAAGCTGGAAAATTTTGAGCAACAAAATAAAGTAGTACTGGATTAGTAGCAAAAGTGTAAAATAAATCTCTATGAGTCCATTCTGATATAAAGAAGTTATTGAGTAAATAAATAAATGCAGGAGAATAGACAAATCTCCAGTGCAGAAGAATTCCAAATAATTTATGTAGATTCTCTGCCCTCAAGGATGTGGTATGTAACTCCCCACACCTTAAGGTTAAGCTGCAGGTAGTAATGTCTTTTCAAAGAGTGCCATGATGGAAAGGGGTGGGGAGGGAAAGAGTAAGTTTACAGTGGAAAAATCCGGCAAACACTATCCCAACCAGGTGATTGATCACCAGGTCAGGATCAACAGTGATAAATCACATTGACAGTATGTATCCTGGTTATGATGTGATGATAATTGCACTTTATTTCAGGGGTCTTTCTCCCCATAACTCTAGTCGAATCCTCAGGAAAACATCAGACAAATTCTAGTTGAGGGGCATTCTACAAAACACATGACCAATACTCCTCAAAATCTTCAAGGTGATTATAAACACGGAGAGCCTGAGACACCGTGACAGTCAGGAGGAGCTTAAGGAGCCATGATGACTACATGGAATGTGGTATACTGGATGGGATCCTGGAGCAGAACAGGGATATTAGGTAAAAGTCAACAATATATGAGCAAAGTGTGGATCCTTTTAATAACAGCATATCAACATTGGTTCATTAATGTTACCACACAAATGTACCACACTAATGCAAGATATTAGCAACAGGGGAAACTGTGTCAGATATATGGGAATTCTGTGTACTATCTGTAACTCAATGGCTATAGTTTTTCCATAAATCTAAAACAGTTCTAAAAAAAAAAGAAAAAAAAAAGCCCTCAGTTACAGATTGCTGGCAGTCAGCAGGAGAGGAGAGTGGAGAGTGCGGTGGATAGGAACAGCCATGATGGTCCCAGTGCGCCCTTCTGGGGGATTTTGAAAGTTCTCCTCTGTCCAAATAGTCTTTTCTTGGAGAATTTGTGCAGCACACTTTTTAATCTGCCAGCAGACAGTGGGCTTCAATTAAGGCCTGCTTAACAGCCTCAGGATGGTGGGGAGTCTGAGTAGACCCCCAAGACAGCCTGAGGCAGAGGCTGGGGTACCTGCCTCTGGCAGAGCTCTGCTGACCCAGCGGGCAGAGCAGCCTACCTGGGTGTATGGGAAACAATGATGCTGCCTGCCTCCCTGGGCTGTTTTCTTGGGGCCTCATAAGGATCTACTTTGGGTGAACCAAGAGGTTCAGCTTTGACGGTTCCATCGTACTCTCTCCATGTGCTGTGATCTGGCCATTTCAGCTGAGAAATTTCCAAACTACAGAACTGATGGAAGCATTTCAGCTATGCAGACCCTTATCAGGCTGTTGCTGCTGTTTGTGGAATCAGAACATCTAAATAAGTGCTGAAGGTGCCGATATCTCAGTTTTTTTGGAGATTCATGAAAATTTTTAGTCTGTGTTTTCACTCCACAGGTGGCCAAGAGCAGAGACTTCTTTGCTTATTAACTGTCTGGTGTGTTTTGACCAAGACTGACTAAATGGTTAAGCAAGTTGACCAACCTCAACCTGGTCAGTATGCCTCGGGACAGCCATGTTTACCATAAAATCAACCCCACATTCCAGGATTCCAGCCATGTATAGTCAAGAGCCAATGCTCTTTGAGAGTGGCAAACACTTCCCAAGTTTTCCATTTTCCCCTTTTGAATTGAAAAAATGAGAGCCTGCTGTCCCATCGCCAGAAAGTGAAGTGTTAGGTGGCAATTAATATAGGCTAAGAGTTCCATCTCCTCTCCACATTCGTTTTGAGAAAAATACTATTGAGTTATGATTTGAGTTTATATCAGACTAGTACAAAACTAGAATAATTAAGATGGAACAAAACATTAACAACAAATATTTCTATCTTCCTCCTCTCTTGCCCAACAAGGATTTCCCTCACCAATGGGACTGGAGAAAGGGGCCTTGGAAAAAACATTTCTCTCTGACTTGTTGTCTAGTCCACTATGGTGAGCAGATAACATCAATAAAACTTCATTCCTAACTGACTTTGACGATCAAGCTTTCGTATACACGTAAGAAAGCCCATAAGAGCTGGCAAGGGAAGCCTAGCTCCATACTTATTGATCTAAGATTGGGATTTACTGCTGCCTAGAGAGTTCTAACCAAATTCAGCTTTGGCACTGTACCCAGCAGAAGGAAATGATAAGTGCCACTGTGCCATTGTGGCTGGCTCTTTAGAAAGCATCATGAATGATGATAAAGACAAAAAAATTCCAGAAAAACTTGGATTGGTTTTCCTGTCAACACTACTGAAAGATGGGAAACTACTGATAGAAGGCACTGAGTGTTCCTGATAAAATGTTGTCTAACGACTATGTAATGCAGAGGGTATGTTTCACTGTCTCTGGAAAAACAGGGAATATGTCTTCCTTGAGGAGCAGGTGATCAGTGATCAGTGCAAAGAAATAGAGGGAAACAACAGAATGGGAAAGACTAGAGATGTCTTCAAGAAAATTAGAGATACCAAGGGAACATTTCATGCAAAGATGGGCTCGATAAAGGACAGAAATGGTAGGGACCTAACAGAAGCATAAGATATTAAGAAGAGGTGGCAAGATTACACAGAACAATACAAAATACATCTTCATGACCCAGATAATCACAATAGTAAGGTCACTGACCTAGAGCCAGACATCCTGGAATGTGAAGTCAAGTGGGCCTTAGGAAGCATCACTACAAACGAAGCTAGTGGAGGTGATGGAATTCCAGTTGAGCTATTTCAAATCCTGAAAGATGATGCTGTGAAAGTGCTATATTTAATATGCCAGCAAATTTGGAAAGCTCAGCAGTGGCCACAGGACTGGAAAAGGTCAGTTTTCATTCCAGTCCTAAAGAAAGGCAATGCCAAAGAATGCTCAAACTACCGCACAATTGCACTCATCTCACACACTAGCAAAGTAATGCTCAAAATTCTCCAAGGCAGGCTTCAACAGTATGTGAACCATGAACTTTCAGATGTTCAAGCTGGATTTAGAAAAGGCAAAGGCATCAGAGATCAAATTGCCAACATCTGCTGGATCATGGAAAAAGCAAGAGCGTTCCAGAAAAACATCTATTTCTGCTTTATTGACTATGCCAAAGCCTTTGACTGTGTGGATCACAATAAACTGTGGAAAATTCTGAAAGCGATGGGAATACCAGACCACCTGACCTGCCTCTTGAGAAATCTGTGTGCAGGTCAGGAAGCAACAGTTAGAACTGGACATGGAACAACAGACTGGTTCCAAATAGGGAAAGGAGTATGTCAAAGCTGTATATTGTCACCCTGCTAATTTAACTTATATGCAGAGTACATCATGAGAAACACTGGGCTGGAGGAAGCACAAGCTGGAATTAAGATTGCTGGGAGAAATATCAATAACCTCAGATATGCAGATGACACCACCCTTATGGCAGAAAGTGAAGAAGAACTAAAGAGCCTCTTGATGAAAGTGAAAGAGGAGAATGAAAATGTTGGCTTAAAACTCAGCATTCAGAAAACTAAGATCATGGCTTCTGTTCCCATCATTTCATGGCAAATAGATGGGGAAACAGTGGAAACAGTGACAGACTTTATTTTTTTGGACTCCAAAATCACTGCAGATGGTGACTGCAGCCATGAAATTAAAAGACTCTTACTCCTTGGAAGAAAAGTTATGAGAAACCTAGATAGCATATTAAAAAGCAGAGACATTACTTTGCCAACAAAGGTCCATCTAGTCAAAGCTATGGTTTTTTCCATAGTCATGTATGGATGTGAGAGTTGGACTGTGAAGAAAGCTGAGCACTGAAGAATTGATGCTTTTGAACTGCGGTGTTGAAGAAGACTCTTGAGAGTCCCTTGACTGCAAGAAGATCCAGCCAGTCCATCCTAAAGGAAATCAGTCCTGAATATTCATTGGAAAGACTGATGCTGAAGCTGAAACTCCAATACTTTGGCCACCTGATGCGAAGAACTGACTTATTAGAAAAGACCTTGGTGCTGGGAAAGATTGAGGGCAGGAGGAGAAGGGGATAACAGAGGATGAGATGGTTGGATGGCATCACCGACTCAATGGACATGAGTTTGAGTAAATTCCAGGAGTTGGTGGTGGACACGGAGGCGTGGTGTGCTGCAGTCCATGGGATTGCAAAGAGTCAGACACGACTGAGCAACTGAACTGAACTGAACTGAGGAGGTCTTTAGAAAAGATTCTCATATTTTCCTTCTAAGGGAAATCAAATCAGAGAGAGAATGGAACTTGAAAAGTTTCAGAGAAAGCTTAGGAAACCATCAGAAACCATACGGTTGTGCTTAGGAAATTCTCTGACTACTGTAGCTTCCTAAGAAATGAGTTCATATAGGCTTTGGGAAAGTGGTTTGAACTATCTTGACCAGTCTTTTGAGTGACTTGAGAACTTGTTTTCTCTGTTGCCTGATGAAGGCAGCAATACTGAATTGTCTTCATGGACAAATGCTGGGCTTCCTTGGTTTATCTGCTCAAGGGCCTCCTGGGGTACCTCAGGAGCTTATACACTTCTTAGCAAGGCAGCTCAGATATGCTGGGATATAAGGGCCCAGAAGCAATCTTCAGCCAATAAGAACTGATTTTAAAGATCATTCAAAAAGAAGAGTTTCTTCTTTAAAAAATATTTAGAATAATACTTTCAGAGCTATATTAAAATTGTTCTTTTTTCTTTTTTAATTTAATTTATTTATTCATTTTAATTGAAAGATAAATTACTTTGCAATATTGTGATGGTTATTGCCATACATCAATAGTAATTGATCATAGGTTTTAAAGTAGACTTTATATTGTAGAGCAGTTTTGTGTTCAAAGTAAAACTCAATATAAGGTAAAGGAGTTTCCCTTTAAATCCTGCCCCTGGCATATGCATCACCTGCCCAGCTATCAACATTCCTCACTGGATTGGCATCTTTGTTATAAATGATGAGCCTACATTGACATGTCATTATCACCCAGAGTAGACAGTTTATATTGAGGCTCCATCTTGGTGTTGTGCGATCTAAGAATTTTGTCAAGTGTATTCTACAACAGATTGTAGGATCACACAAAGTATTTGTTCTGCCTATTTATCTTTCCTCCACCTCTGTAATAATAAAAAAAAATCTGATTGTTTCAAAAAAAAACAAAAAAGAAGTGGGATTTGGCATAAGTACTCCGGCTTCCCCATCCCTTGTTGTTGTTGTTCAGTCACGCAGTTATATCCAACTCTTTGCAACCTCATGGACTGCAGCAGGCCAGACCTCCCTGTCCTTCACTATCTCCCGGAGCTTCCTCAAACCCATGTCCATTGAATTGGTAATGCCATCCAACCATCCTGTCCTGTGTCATCCCCTTCTCCCCCTGCCTTCTATCTTTCCCAGCATCAGTGTCTTTTCTAATGAGTTGGCTCTTTGTTCAGGTGGCCTAAGTATTGGAGCTTCAGCTTCAGCATCAGTCCTTCCAATGAATATTTAGGGTTGATTTCTTTTAGGATTGACTGGTTTGATCTCCTTGCTGTCCAACAGACTCACAAGAGTCTTGTCCAGCACCACCTAAAAATTGTGGTACAATTCTGAGGCAAGTTCTACAAGATTCTTCAGAGTTTTCACCAGCAGGATCAAGCTCCAATTGGCCATAGTAGAAGCTCTTTCATTAAAATACTCTTTTCTTACTTCTTATCTCACTTTCTCCACCCTCTCAACTGTGTTTCCTGAGATGACTTCCTATATAAAATGCCTGAAGCTAAGCCACTTCTCAGAGTCTTTTTTTTCTCTGAGAGACTAGAGTTGAGACAACTATCATTGGCTTTACCCACTGCTGAGCATGGGAAGTGGAGCCATAAAAGATTGTGAAGCAAAAGTCATTACTTGATACTACACAAATATTTACCATGTGAAGCCAAATAGATGCATGCCAAATTTTGGATTTATAGAAAATTACCACAAATTATTGCAGCAATAAGAAATTAGGCTTTTGGGACAGTGGCTACAGCTAGAAACTAAAGAAAAATGTTCATATACACTAAAATGGAGGAAGAAGGGGTGTCTGCATTATAACATGTAAATGACTCCTGTGCTCATGGGCCCGTAAACTTCGTCACTTCCATCATGTTCCAACATGGACAGCCAAACATATACAGTATGTATTATAGTGGTCTGCAAAACTGCATTTGCTGCATGAAAAAAAAATTTTTAAAAAAGCTGTTCAAGGCTTTTAGTTCAGTATAAATTCATTCCTCTAAAGGAAAATGCCACCCTAAACATTTTTTACTTGCAAAACAATCTTCAAGATATAGAGTAATTTATTTCACATGACATTTACAGAAAATCAACAGAAGTAGCTTTTATAACATGTGAATCCACAAATCATGTTTCCTTGCTATGGTTATGCATTGAAATCTCTTGAGGTCTCCTCTGGTGCTGCCCCTGGGAGAGGGCCTTTACAGATGATTGTTTCTGTTAATGTAAGTATCCTTTTCTCAATGGAAAATTTGTATTATTCTCTACTGGGGCCCCATTGCTTTCTCCATTCCCAGGCCCACAAAGACAGTCATTGACGAGGGTGCTACATTCTGCCTTAATAGCTCCATTGTCTCCAACATTTCATATGGTTTTTCTTGAAGCAAACAAACCAAAATTTTAAAAAGAAATGTAAAAAGGCACACCAAAAAAAGTGCATGCAATAGTAATGCAATGTAACTTAACTGGTATAAAAATGATTCAAACATGAAAATCTAGGTGAGTTCCATGAGTGTAATTATAACAGAATCTAGGAAAATGTGGTGACAGCATTAGTGTCCAAGCTAAGCATGTTGTTATTACAAGTGACCTTTCCCCTCCTCTCATTCACTCTCTTCAATACTTGGAGGATGGCTTTCATAATGCCAGCTGAGCTCAGGGCCAGAGTGGGTTCTCATCTGGGGATGTATAACCACAGCATTGAGTCTTCAGCCTGGGTTATTGCTAGTTACCATTTAATGTTGGTCAACAGAAGACAGATGGCAAGCAATTACTTTCTGATGGCTTTTTCAGAAATAATCATTATATTTAAAATTTTAATTTATTATAGATTTTTGCCTAATTAGGTCTATATCTTTCATCAGAAGGATCTACAGGTTTTGAGCACGAGCACAGTGGTTGCCAAAACAAAGGTAAATTAAAACAGTAGTGAGCCAGATTTCAAATGAAGGTGGTGTTAGAAGGGCAGAGGGTGTGCTATTAGTGAAATGTAGGTGAGTACAGGATTTGGTTGTGATCTGCATAGTCTGTTTACAGTATTCAAGACATCTGGAAATGCTCAATAAAAAAGTGACCCCCTTAGTCAGTCTGGGTTGCTATAACAAAATACCATAAGCTTGGGAGCTTAAACAACACATTTCTTTCTCATAGTTCTGAAGGCTGGGAAGTCTAAGATCAAGGTGCTATGATCATCCTGGTGAGGGCCCATTTCTTGGCTTGCAGATGGTTGTCTTATTGCTATATAATCATATGATAGAGAAAGGGCTCTGTTTTCTTTCTCTTCTTATAAGGGCATTAATCTCACCATGGAGGACCCACTCTCAGGACTTCATTGAAAACTAATTATCTTCCAAAGGCCCCACCTTCAAATATCACACATGGCAACTAGGGCTTCAACATATGAACTTGGGGGGATGTAAATATTCAGCACCTCCAAAGACAGGTTCTTGTCAAACTCTCTTCCATCAGCTAACTTTCCTGGCGCTATCAGCAGACTTTAACACATAAAGCCTCTCTGTGCAAGTGAACTGAGACTGCTCTAGGTTCTTTGGAAGAGTTTGCCCTCAAGAGCCAGTAAGGCTCTTGTTCAGATTTGATGGAAAAATTAAAAGCTTTACAGACAAGCAAAAGCTAAAAGAATTCAGGGCCACCAAACCAGCTTTACAACAAATGCTAACGGAACTTCTCTAAGTGGAAAAGAAAAGGCCACAACTAGAAACAAGAAAATTACAAAATGGGAACACTCACCATTAAAGGCAAACACAGAGTAAAGGTAGGAAATCATCCACACACAAATATGACATTAAAACCAGCCATCATGAGAGGAGAGTATGAATGCAGGATATTTGAAATTAAGAGAACAGTAACTTAAAACAATCATATATAATATGACTGTCTATTGTATATATGTGTGTGTGTATAGACTGCTATATCAAAACCTCATGGTAACTGCAAACAAAAAATCTATAATATGTATACACACAAAAAAGAAAAAGAAATCCAAACCTAACACTAAAGATAGTTATCAAATTACAAGAGGTGAGACCAAAAGAGGAAAAGAAGAAAAAAGACCTACAAATCCAAAACAATTAACAAAATGGCAATAGGAACATATATATTAATAATTCCTTTAATTTATTTTTTGGCCACACCACATGGCTTGTTGGATCAGTTCCCTGACCAGGGATTGCACTTGGGCCCATGGCAGAGAACATGTCAAGGTCCAAACCACTGGACCACCAGGAAATTCCTGATAATTACTTTAAATGTAAATGGATTAAGTGCTCTGACCAAAAGACATAGACTGGCTGAATGGATACAAAAACAAGACCTATATATGTTGTCCACAAGAGACCAACTTCAGATTATAGACACGTACAGCCTGTAAGTGAAGGGATGGAAAAAAGTATTCCATGCAAATGAAAATCTAAAGAAAGCTTGAGTAGCAACTGTCATTCAAACAAAACAGACTTTAACATAAGGACTGTTATAAGAGACAAAGATAAACACTACATAATGATCAAGGGATCAATCCAAGAAGAAGATAAAACAATTGTAAATATATATGTACCCAACACAAGAGCACCTGAATATATAAGGCAAATACTAATAGCCATACAAGGAGAAGTTGACAGTAACACAATAATAGTAGGGGACTTTAACACCCCCACTTACATCAATGTACAGATCATCCAGACAGAAAATCAAGAAGGAAACACAAACCGTAAATGACATATTAAACCAGGTGGACTTAATTGATATTTATAGAGCATTCCATCCAAAAGCAGCAGAATATATATTCTTTTCAAGTGCACATGGAACATTCCCCAGGATAGGAACGTGCTGGGCCACAAAGCAAAGTGTTGGTAAATTTAAGGAAATTAAAATCGTATCAAGCATCTTTTTTGACAATGTTGTGAGATTAGAAATCAATTATGGAAAAAAACTAAAAAACACAAACACATGGCAGCTAAACGATATGATACTAAGCATCCAATGGATCATTGAAGAAATCAAAGAGTAAATTAAAAAATACCTAGAGACAAAAATGAAAACATGGCAATCCAAAAATTAAGGGACACAGCAAAAGCAGTTCCAAGAAGCAAAGTTTATAGTGATACAAGCTTACCTCAGGAAACAAGAAGAATCTCAAACAATCTAACCATATACCTAAAGCAACTAGAGAAAGAAGAATAAACAAAACCCAAAGTTAGTAGAAGGAAATAAATCATAAAGATCAGAGCAGAAATAGAGACTAAAAAGACAATAGAAAATATCACTGAAACTAAAAGCTGGTTCTTTGAAAAGATAAACAAAACTGATAAAGCTTTAGCCAGACTAATCAAGGAAAAAAAGGGAGAGGGCACAAACCAGTAACACTAGAAATGAAAAAGGAGAAGTTACAACTGACACAACAGAAATACAAAGGACCATAAGAAACTACTATAGGCAACTGTATGCCAATAAAATGGACAACCTAGAAGAAATTGACAAATTCTTAGAAAAATGCAATCTCCCAAGACTGAATCAGGAAGAAACAGAAAATATGAACATACTGATTACAAGTGCTGAAATTGTGTCTGGTGTTTAAAAACTCTCAAAAAACAAAAGTCCAGGACCAGATGGCTTCACAGTCAAACTCTATCAAACATTTAGAGAATAGTTAACACCTATTCCTTCTGAAACTATTCCAAAAATTCACAGAGGAAGGAACATTTCCAAACTCATTCTGTGAAGGCACCATCACCCTGATATGAAAACCTGATGAATATACCACACAAAAACAGAAAATTACAGGCCAGTGTCACTGATGAAAACAGAGGCAAAAGTCCTCAACAAAATAATAGCAACTAAATCCAAAAATACATTAAAAGGATCGTACACCAAGATTAAGTAGGATTTATCCCAGAAATTCAAGGGTTTTTGATATTTACAAATCAACCAATGTGATACATCACATTAAAAAAAACCTGAAGAATAAAAGCCACATAATCATCTCAATAGATATAAAAAAACTTTTGATAAAATTCAACATCCATTTATGATTTACAAAAGCTCTCCAGAAAGTGGGCATAGAGGGAGCATATATCAACATAATAAAGGCCGTATATACAAACCCACAGCTAATATACTCAACAGTGAAAAGCTGCAAGAATTTCTTCTAAGATCGGGAATAAGACAAGGATATGCACTCTTGCACTGTTATTCAACATAGTTTTGGAAGTCCTAACCACAACAGTCAGAGAAGAAAAAGAAATAAAAGGAATTCAAATTGGAAAAGAAGTAAAACTGTCACTGTTTGCAGATGACATGATACTATATGTAGAAAATCGAAAGATGCTGACAGAAAACTACAGAACTCATCAATGAATTTGGTAAAGTTGCAGTATCAAAATTAATACACAGGAATCTGTTGTATTTCTATAGACTAACAACAAAAAATCAGAAAGAGAAATTAAGGAAACAATCCCATTTACCATTACATCAAAAAGAATAAAATACCTAGGGAATAAACCTACTTAAGGAGGCAAAAGACCTGTACTCTCAAAACTATAAGAAACTAACGAAAGAAATTAAGATGACAAAAAAAGATGGAAAGACGTACCAAGTTCTGGGATTAGAAGAATCAATACTGTGAAAATCACTATACTGTTCAAGGCAATCTACATAGTCAGAGCAATCCCTAGCAAATTACCAGTGGCATTTTTCACAGAACTAGAACAAAACTTTAAAATTTGTATAGAAACACAAAAGAGTCAAAATAGCCAAAGCAATATTGAGAAAGAAAAACAGAGTTGGAGGAATCAAGCTCCCTGACTTCAGACTATACTACAAAGCTAGAGTCATCAAAACAATGTGGTGCTGGGACAAAAGCAGAGATATAGATCAATGGAACAGCATAGAAAACTCAGGCATAAACTCATGTACCAGTTATCAATTAATCCATTACAAAGGAGGCAAGACTATACAATAGAGAAAAGACAGTCTCTTCAGTAAGTGGTGCCTGGAAAACTGGAAAACATGTAAAGAATGAAAATGGAATATTTGCTAATACCATACACAAAAATTAACTCAAAATGGATTAAAGATTTAAATGTAAGACTGGATATTATAAAATTCCTAGAGGAAAACATAGGCAGGACACTTTGACATAAATCGTAGCAATATCTTTTTGGATCCTTTTCTTGGAGTAATGGCTGCTAAGTCACTTCAGTCGTTTCTGACTCTGTGCGACCCCATAGACGGCAGCCCACCAGGATCCCCCGTCCCTGGGATTCTCCAGGCAAGAACACTGGAGTGGGTTGCCATTTCCTTCTCCAATGCATGAAAGTGAAAAGTGAAAGTGAAGTCGCTCAGTCATGTCCAACTCTTAGCAATCCCATGGACTGCAGCCCACCAGGCTCCTCCATCCATGGGATTTTCCAGGCAAGAGTACTGGAGTGGGGGAGTAATGGAGGTAGAAACAAAAATAAACAAATTGGACCTAATTAAACTCAAAAGCTTTTGTACAGCAAAGAAAGCCATAAACAAAATAAGTACAACCTACAAAATGGGAGAAAATATTTGCAAACAGTGCTACCAACAAGGGATTAATCTCTAAAATATACAAATAGCTCATATAGCTCAGAATAAACAAACAAAGAATCCTACATGTATATGTATGGTTGAGTCCCTTTGCTGTTCAACTGAAACTATCACAATATTGTTAATTGACTATACTCCAATACAAAATCCAATTGAAAAATGGGCATAAGATCTAAATAGAAATTTCTCCAAAGAAGACATACATATGACCAAAAGGTACATGAAAAGATGCTCAATATCGCTAACTGTTGCTGCTGCTGCTGCTAAGTCGCTTCAGTCGTGTCTGACTCTGTGCGACCCCATAGACAGCAGCCCACCAGGCTCCCCAGTCCCTAGGATTCTCCAGGCAAGAACACTGGAGTGGGTTGCCATTTCCTTCTCCAATGCATGAAAGTGAAAAGTGAAAGTGAAGTCTCTCAGTCGTGTCCGACTCTTAGCGACCTCATGGACTGCAGCCCACCAGGCTCATCCATCCACGGGATTTTCCAGGCAAGAGTACTGGAGTGGGGTGCCATTGCCTTCTCCATGCTAACTGTTAGAGAAATGCAAATCAAAACTGTAAGTATATACATATATGTAACACACAATGGAATATTACTCAGCCATGAAAAGAACTAGATAATGCCATTTGCAGCAACATGGATGGACCTAGAGATTATCATACTAAATGAAGTAAGTCAGGCGAGAGAGACAAGTATCATATGATATTGCTTATATGTGGAGTCTAATAAAAGACAACCAAACTTCTTTCTAAAACATAAAGACTGATAGATACAGAAAACAAACTTATGGTTACCAAAGGTGAATGGCGGGGGGGTGACTGGAGGGATAAATTAAGAGGTGTGAATAACACTTCTACATATAATAATCAATGAGGACCTACCATATAGAACAAGGATATATACTCAATGTTTTGCAATAACCTATAAGGGAAAGGAATCTGAAAAAAGAATATATAACTGAATCCTTGTTGCTGCACCTGAACTAACACAACTCAATAGACAATACTTCAATAAAAAATAGTAATAAAAGGAAACAATTATGTGGAGACTTTCAAACTCAAGTTATATAAAAACTATGTTTATTAATGACCACATGGCCTTCTCAGGAGGATGGGTCTTCTTAAACCAGAACCAGAGCCTCTTCTTTTTATAACCATGGTAAAATTCACATAAAATTCTCTATTTTAAACCAGGACTTCTCAATCTTTTCTGTGCTATGGATCCTAATGGCAGTCCAGTAAAATCCATGGACTTCCTTCTCAGAACCATGTTTTTCAAATGCACAAAATAAAATAAATAGAGTTTCAAAGGAAGACAATTACTTTGAAATTTTGTTGTCAAATTTTTAAGGATTAAATAGTGAAACAGTAGGGCTTCCCAGGTAGCTCAGTGGTAAAGAATCTGCCTGCCAATGAGGAGATGCAAGTTTGATCCCTGGTCCAGAAAGATCACCTGGAGAAGGAAATGGTAACCCATTCCAGTATTCTTGTCTGGAGAATTTCATGGACAGAGGAGTCCGGTGGGCTACAGTCCATGGGGTCACAAAAGAATTGGATATGACTTGGCAAATAAAAAACAGTGAAACAGTAATCTATGTTTCTTAATTAATGCATTAATAGAGCTAGCAGGCAGGATTAATAATTGGTAAAATTTCAAAATGGTGATGAACAAAGATGATTTAGCTGCAACAACTATAATCTGACATGAAAATATCTAATTTCTCATGGTGGCAACAGGCTCAGGTATTGCTATTACTACTAGGGTTTGTTGCCTAGATACACAGTAGAAGCAAATACTAAATATTGGAGGTTCATGAGAATAAAGAAGTAACATTTTTCTATCCAAATTTACGGACCCTCTGAACTCTTAGCTCCAGATTAAGAACCTTGTAGGAAATACAACCAGGTTTTCTGGTTATCTAAGTTTGGAAGCAGATTCTTCTGTTAAGAGAGGGAGGGGGAAGCATTTGGTGCTTAGAGGGTTCAGGCTGCAAGGAATGCACTAGGTGAGTGCAGTGAAATCATGGTGACGAGATGGCTATGGGGCAGTCTCAAGTCAGTGATGCCTACTCTGTTGGTTTTTTTTGCAACATTTGATATCAATGACTTATCCGTCTCCCTTTGAAATCTTCATTAAAGTCTGATATATTCTGGAATATGTTATGAGAGTGGACTTTTTGTGGCCTTTGGATGAGGACCTGTTTTATATATTTGAGAATTGAAGCCTAATGACCACCTAGTTGAAAGTCAGAGCCCCCAAGAAACTTGGGCCTCTGGGGAGTCACAAAGGTCCTGAGGAGGGCCTTGGACTCCTGGTGCACAGAGCTGCGGGCATGGTTTATCTAGATGCCCAAGGAACAGAGGGCCCCAGATAATGTCCAGTTATACTTGTTTTCTAGGTGTATGTGTGTGCTCAGTCGCTCAGTCATGTCTGACTCCTTGCGACCCTATGGACTGTAGCCCACCAGGCTCCTCTGTCCATGGGATTTTCCAGGCAAGAATACTGCAGTGGGTTGCCATTTCACCCTCCAGGGGATCTTCTCAACCCAGGGATCGAACCCACGTCTCCCACATCTCCTGAATTGGCAGGTGGATTCTTGACCACTGAGCCACCTGCAGAATAAGTAGAACTACAGGAGGTATGAGTTTGACCCACTTAGACACAGAGCCCTCCTACTTGAACTGACTCTGAAGTCTGGAAGCAGATTTCTGCTTTGGAGCTGAGCTGAGGGGGTAGAAACTAGGATTCTAACTGAATAAGTCTCTTTCCTGCCCGGACCTTACACATCACTGCTTGGCCCAGTACTTCAGTCACTCCTCTGCCACTTGTTTTCTGTCCCCTATTGCCAAATAGCAAGATGGTGACAATGCAAGTGGCACACTGCTATGGAGTCAAGGGCGATGATGAGGTATGACGGAGGTGATGGAGTGTAGTGGGCAAGAACTTGCACTTTCGTGTCTGATCTGAGTTTGGACTCTGGCTCTGCTATTTATATTGGTCAAGTTCCTTCACCTCTGCAAGAAACAACTGTCCCTATGTTAAATGAGGAAAACAACTACACCTGATTCATGTGGCTTGCATGAGGATTAAACCCAACAATATGTGTAAAGCTGTTAGTATAGTTTGTGGAACATAAGCAATCTAGCTATTAATAGCTAGTTGTTGTTGTTACTGGTGTTATGATTATATCAAGCTTCCCCTCATAAGAAAGGTAGTCTCAGTATTTTTTAAAATTTTAGTATAAACTAAGAAAATCCTTATACAAAAAAGACTTTAAACAATTACAGCAATGTTTTCTCTCTACTCTTCCTCCTATCCATATACGCCCACCACTTCACTTGACTTTTATCCTCTTTACCTTCCTTTGGAATGACCCAGGTGAAATATTTTTCATAAGGGGAAAAGATTTCTTGAGAACATATATTCACCCTTTGCCCCAACTTACTATCACCATAAACACCCCTCTCCCACCCACACACACATATACACAAACATATGCATACACACACACATATACAAACACACACATTCCTCTCTTCCTGTGATAAGAGAATCAAATTCAGGCCTCCTGCCTGGAACTGCAGAACATTACCATCAGGCTGGTCCATTAAATATCATTTGAAAGTCAATTTTATCCCAGAGTGGTAAGTAGTATGCGTGCTTATGTCTTCATCTACCTTAATTAGGAAAAGCAATTTGCTGCACATTTCTTAAGAAAAAGAAAAAAAAAAGCTGATCAAATTTGAGCTCCTGATAGATTGAAACAGCGTATGTTGTGGTGGTGGTACAAAGATGTGAAACCACTTCCCACATCTAAATTATGGCTTGGTCTAAAAACAGTCCAGCCTTATGACTTGTGTGTTTTCTAAGTAACTTGCGCAATTGCCCGTAATTATGGAAATAGGGGCTGTCTCCTGAAAGCCAGCCCCTCCTCATTCTGTTTCTCGACCCAGAATAGAAAACTCCATTTTGAGACTATCACTTGAGATGTTTCCACTTCATCATATTTTCTGCGATTCTCTACCATTAACAATCTCAAGACCATTTTCACACATCTCCTTTTGCCAAAATGGTTGGAGTGTCTGAGAAGCTATAGTTCTGTTTAACGTAGGTGTCTGCTTTTCTCATTTGTTTCTTTTAACTAGGCCAGACCAATTTTAACTTACAGGGGTGCTTCTGACTTGAATCCTCCTGAAACTCTGCCCTGGGAGTGTCTGCAGTGCTGCAGGAATGAGCCTGTCAGAAGTCTTTGTGTTTGAGGAACTAAGCAGTCTCTTAAGAGGGCACAACCCCGAAGAGAAAGATGAGCCAGGGAGGAAGCAGCCAGGCCTAGGGAGACTGACCCAGTAAGAGAATTCTGAACTTGAGAAGGAGGAGGTGTGATTATGACTACATGTCTCGTGCTCAGTGGCACTCTATGCTGACCCCTGTGTACCTCTGAACTCACGTCTGGGTCCTGTTGAGAGATGAGCTGTCATTCCCCTCCCACCCCCTCAATATTCCATTTGTCATACAGCAGCCAGATTTTCAAGTCATAAATCAGATCACGGTACTCCTTTGCTTAAAAACCTTCTATGGCTTTCCACTCGATGCAGTAGTAAATAAAACTCCCCTAGTGAGAGCTTACAAGACTCCACCTAAGCAGCTTCTGTCTGCTTCTCCCGCTCCATCTTGTGCCTCTTTCCCCTTTGCTTTGTTTGTTTCAGCCACAGGGCCTTCTTTCTTATCCTAGCCAGGCCCATTCTCACCCTACTGCTTCTATATTTGCTGTTCCTTCTGTCCTGAATACTCTTGCCTAGAGGATACCTTCTCATCCTCCAGGTCTCAATTTAAGTATCACCTCCTTATATTGTCCTTTTCTGAGCCCCATAAGTGACAGCTCTTCTCGTGCCTTGTAACTCACTCACATCATCTTTCTTGTTTTATTCTTAGTCCTTGTCACAGGCAGACATGATTTTGTTTGGGAGCTAATTTATTGTTTGTCTCTTCCTTCTTGAGGGCAGGACCCAAGTTTAGCTTCCCTTTCAGAAGCAAAGCCCAAAACAAGTGTTAGGTACATGGACTTTGTGTTCAAAGACAGAGCTCCCCTAAGTATTACAGAAATAAAGAGGTTTAACATATGAATCAGGGCTTGCCTGAATAGGGGAGAATCCAGAAGAGTGAAGGTCAACGAGACTGAAGCTGCAAGGTCAGGGACACTGACACCGATATCTCAGCCTGGAGCAAAGCATCGACACAGTTGGTTCTCGAGTGTTCTCTGGGAAACTCTCCTATCTGGCTTCCATAACTCTCCAAGGATAGCCTTTTCTAAACTTCTTCCTTTCCAGTTCCACCCAGGCTCCTCTCACTGGCAAATTCAACCTGCACCCGGGGTTAAACTGGGTTGACGCCTGTGTGAAACTGTTGGCTATAGTCATGACTGTGATCAGAAATGAGGCTGACTGGATAGAAGGTGCCTGTCACTGGGAGTCTGCAGGGTGCTTGGTGTATCACAGATGCTCAGTAAGTGCTTCCTGAGTGACTGATTGACACGAGGGCCAGAAATGAAAACAGTTGTGACACTGAGTTTGGGAACCCAGTGGCACACAAGCCACATTACTATGGGATCCCTCTAATAGAGGGTACCTTGAAAGTCTGAGAGGCAGTCTCCATCTATTGGTCCAGACGCTGGGCTCTACCATGTAAAGGTCCTGGGCTTTAATGGTGGTGATAGTGGGAGACGATAGAAAAATATGGCTCCCAGTGAGGAGTCATGGATAGGCACAGGGATATCTGAGTAAACTTGCTTAGGAGCACATGTGAGACACCTCAGGGACCTTCTAGAACTACTACAGATAAGGGCAGGGGTGAGTGAAACCTTTGCTATTATATGTGATATAAGTTTATCAGTACTACTGGCTTGGCTAAAGGAAACCCAAGTAAAAATATTTGCAAAACAAAAAATGTGTCATGAACAGAGCACCCAAGGATGGGGTACATCATTGAAAAGTTTAGAATCTCCTAGAATAGCCTGGTTGACCACGGGATGCTATTCGCCAGTGAGAAGCTGTACTGGCCAGGAGGGGAGAGGAGGATATGACTTTGTTTTAACGGTGTCATTCTTGCTTCTGTTGATAGTGTGGCCATGAAAGTCAGCAGGAGTCCATGGGCCTAGGGCCTTCAGGAAATTGAGTGGTAGACAGATGGATTAGAATTTAAATCAAGCAAGCAGACCAAAGCACGAATGGTGTAAAGGGCAGTGCATTAACCCCCCTAAACCTCTATGTAGTAAGTATGAGCCTGCTGAGGTCTGGAGGATAGTTAATGAGTTCAACAAGTGCTGTTCCATGAATTCCATAATGGAAAGTGATGCTGTCCCCAGTTATTCAGATAAGATTTTTATAGACCTCTAGGTAGTGTATAGGGAGTTTAATTTTCAGCTTTTACTTGAGTCCTCCTGGGCATGAAGACTGGTCTTCATAAGTTTGAATACGCTATGTCTATGTTCAGTCATTCAACAAATATTTATTGAGATCTTACTATGTGCCAAGCAATGAGCTGAATACTAGGGATGAACTGGGGAACAAAACAGGGCTGACATCACACATCTGTCCAAAAAGAAATGAGAGCACACATCCATGCCAAGACTGGTATGCAAATGTTCATCATAGTCTTTTTTTCATAATAGACAAAAATGACCCAAATGTCCATCACTTGGAGAATGGATCAACAAGCTGTGGTATGTCCACTTCATGGAGTACTATGCCAAGGTGCGCGCAAACACGTGGATGAATCTCCAAAAGTATCATGTCAACGCAAAGAAGCCAACCACAAAATATCACACACCATACGATTTCATTTATAGTATATTATCCTGGAAAAACCATTATAGGGATAGAAAACAGACCTGTGGTTGCCAGTGCATGTAAGGGATTGATTGTTAAAGGGGCATGGGGTTACTTCTGTATTTAAAAGGACAACTCTGTGCCCTATGATACATCAGTCCTACTCCTGGGCATATACAGGCACTCATATGTTCATAGCAGCACTATTTACAATAGCCAAGACATGGAAGCAACCTAAATGTCCATCAACAGAGGCATGGATAAAGAAGATGCGCTATGTATACACAATGGAATATTAGTCAAAAAATAGAATGAAATAATGTCATTTGCAGCAACATGGATGGACCTAGAGATTATCATACCAAGTGAAGTAAGTCAGAGAAAGACAAATACCATATGATGTCACTTATATGTGGAATCTAAAATATGGCACAAATGAACCTATCAGTGCAACAGAAACAGGCTCACAGACAGAGAACAGACTTGCAGTTGCCAAGGGGGAGGGGAATAAGGAAGGGAAGTATTGGGAGTTTGGGGTTAGCAGATGCAAACTACTGTATACAGAATGAATGAACAACATGGTCCTACTATATAGCACAGAGAACTATATACAATATCCTGTGATCAACTATAACGGAAAGAATATGAAAAAGAATGTGTGTGTGTGTGTGTGTGTGTGTGTAACTGAATCACTTTGCTGTGCAACAGAAATTAACAACATTATAAATCAACTATGCTTCAATAAATTAAAAAAATAAAAGGAAAATTCTGGCAACTGTGCTACATTGAGATTGTAGGGGTCAATGGTAGACATGGGGGGAATAATCAAGAGCCTCTTCAACTGTGCAAGTAAAAAATGATGACAGATGATTCCCTGGTGGTAGTGGTAACTTCTGCTGAGAAGTGGTTAGATTCTGAATATATTTTGCAGGTGTAACTGACAGGATTTGAAGATGGATTGAATGCAGGGTTTAAGAAAAAGGAGATGATTCGGGGTTGATATCAAGATTTTTGTCCTAAGTTATTTGAAGAAGGGTATTCTCTTCTGCCTTGTGGAAGACCCCAGGAGGAACAGGTTTTGGTGAGGAAAATAGGGATTCTAGCTTCGAGAAGCCTAGCTGACATCCAAGAAAAGATGTTGAAGCATGTGTGTTCAGTCATGTCTGACTCTTTGCGACCCCATAGACAGCAGCCTGCCAGGCTCCTCTGTCCACGGGATTTCTCAGGCAAGAATACTATAGTGGGTTGCCATTTCATCCTCCAGGGGATCTTCCTGACCCAGGGATTGGACCTGGGTCCCCTGCATTGGCAGGTGGATTCTTTACCACTGAGTCACCTGGGAAGCCCAGATGTTGATGAGGCAATGGGAGAAACAAGCAGGGAATTCAGTGACTCATCAAGGCTTGAGGTTTAAATATGGGAGTGAAGCTCTCAGCAAACAGATGATACTTAAGTTCCTGAGATCCAAGATGACAGCACATAGGGAATAAGTGTGGACAGAGAAGAGAGGAGGTCCCGGCACTGAATCCTAGATCACTCCAATATTTAGAGGTCAGGAAGATGAGGAGTAGCCAGCAGAAGAGACTGAGAATGAACATCAAGAAAAGCAGGAAGAGATCCAAGGGGGTGTGGCATCTGCAAGGCTTAGAGAAGACAATGGTTTCAGAAGGAGAAATGGGGCTGATGGGTTGAGTTCAGGTCTGAGAATTAGTCTTGAACTTGTCAGGGTCATTGGTGATCTTGAGAAATGCAATTTCAGTGCAATGGTGAGGATGAAAGCCTTGTTTGAGCAAACTCAAAAAAGAAAAGAGAAGGAAGTAAAGAGAACAGAACTCTTCAGTTTTGCTGTATGAGGGAGCGTAGAAATGGGGCAGTGCTTGAAGGTGGATGAAAAATTGAAGGAGGTTTTTGTTTTATCTGATTTCTGATACCACAGGAAGTTTGCATGCTGATGGGAAGCTCTAGAAAGGTGGGCAAAATTAATAATGTGGGAGGGAGCAAGAGAGAAGTTTTGAGTAGGCTGGAGGTGGGAGTCCAGTTCACATACAGATGCTTTTGGCTTTAGACAGGAGCATGGGCAGTTTATTTACTGTAGCAGGAGAGAAGATGGGGTATATGGTCACAGATGCAGAGAGGCTGAAGCATTTGATGGGGGAGGGTATGGAAGTTCTCTTCTGACGACTTCATTTCTCAGTGAAAAAGTCAGATCATTAGCTGAGACTGAAGATGAAAAGTAGAGGTTGGACATTTGAGAAGAGATGAGATAGAGAGGAAGAGCTGTTTTAGAGACAGAAGGAATAGACTGACTACGGAAAAGTCAGACTCTTGGCAGCATTACAGACCTACTTGAAATTTGTGCTCATGAATTTAAAATGAGACCAGTCATCACGGAGGTGCCTCAGCTCCTTGTGTGCAGGTGTCAGGGAAGTGGAGCGGTGGATTTCAACAGCACTGGGCTGTGAAGTAAGGAGAGATCTGTGAGGGACTGATGGGACTGAAATGGTGGGAAAGGGGACGGGTGTTATGATGGGATCAAAGCCAGGTGAGGAAGGAGCTGAGACCAGAAGAGTACTACAGGGAGTGGGAAGTTGCTAGGATCAGTGGATAAATAAGAACTCCCCGCAAGACAGGAGGACTGTTAGGGTTGGGGGATTAGAGAGTGATGTGGAGAGGTAGAAGGTGATAGCTGGAGAGAGGAACACATAAAACTGAGATTGTGTTGCAGACAAAGCCATTGGTGAGGACCTGGTCTAGGATGTGACCACAGGAATGAATGGCTGAGATAGGGCAAGACATACCCTTGGAGAAGAAAGGGTCAAGGATCTGAGAAGCTAGAGAGTTGGAAGGATCATCTATGTTGAGTATTGAAATCATCAAGAATTATGATAGTTGCAATGGCAGAGAGAGAGGTTAAATAATTCAAAGAAAAATGGGTGACTAGATGCATAAATCCGGAGAAGGCAATGGCACCCCACTCCAGTACTCTTGCCTGGAAAATCCCATGGACTGAGGAGCCTGGTAGGCTGCAGTCCATGAGGTCGCTAAGAGTCGGACACGACTGAGCGACTTCACTTTCTCTTTTCACATTCATGCATTGGAGAAGGAAATGGCAACCCACTCCAGTGTTCTTGCCTGGAGAATCCCAGGGACGGGGAAGCCTGGTGGGCTGCCGTCTATGGGGTCACACAGAGTCGGACACGACTGAAGTGACTTAGCATAGCATAGCATAGATGCGTAAGTAACAGCAACAAGGTGTTTTTCATACTCTAACCTGTACTGCTTATTGTTTTGAATATTGTTTTTTCTTCCAACCTCTTCCCACTCTGTTCCCAACTAAGGATGCTTGCTGTGAGTGCACAGAAGAAAGTGTCCATGTTGCCACTATTTCTGTAGCTAAGCTCGTGCTTAGCCTAGAGGTGCTGGTTACTAGATTGATGGAGAGTCGAGAACCTTCTTTCCTCAGATGGCTTCTGGAATTTCTGAAACATATGTCCAGATGTGCTTCAGCTCTCGTGGCAACCACATGTCTAAAGATAGTGCAACCAAGTCAACTCTCAATTACTGGTTATGTTCAGTACTCAATTAACCCAGGTGAGAGTTTCTTCAATTGACCATAGGTGTGGACCAAAGATTGAGCCTGAATAAAACTGGGAGAGTCCCTTGGACAGCAAGATCAAATCAGTCAACCCTAAAGGAAATCAACCCTGAATATTCATTGGATGGACTGATGCTGAAGCTCCAATACTTTGGCCACCTGATGCGAAGAGCCAACTTATTGGAAAAGACCCTGATGTTGGGAAAGATTGAGGGCAGGAGAAGGGAACAACAGAGGATGAGATAGTTGGATGACATCACTGACTCAATAGACACGAGTTTGAGCAAGCTCTGGGAGATGGGGAAGGACAGGAAAGCCTGGTGTGCTTCATGGGGTTGCAAAGAGTTGGACACAACTGAGCAACTGAACAGCAAAAATGGGAAGCAGTCAGTGTCGTCTCTGATGATTTTCAGTCTCAGTGAAAAGTTCAGGTCCCAGTTCTCAATCACTGGGGTCTATCAGTGTATCACTGTGTTATTTCTGCTAAAGCAGTGGGTTTCAAATGTCAGACTATGACAGTAACCTTGGGGAACTGTGCAAACTATCAATTCCTGGTATTTACTCTTATTAAAACAGATTCAATGGGGTAAGGCCCAAGAATCAACATTTTCCAATGCTTCTCAGGTGCTTTTCAGTAGCTCAAATTGAGAAGCCCTGCACTAAAGTGGTGGTTGGCAAGGTTGGCCCTTTGCCAGGTGTTTTTATATTTTAACAGTGACCTCTTTAATGGGAGACCTCCTCTAGTCCAAAGGAGCAGGTTGCTAATGGTGGAATTTGGGGCATCTGTCAAGATCCTATCAAGAAGCAGAGGGCTGTTAAATTTTGTGAGTCAAGATAAAGTGCAGGAGAAGATGTTACTGTGTGCAGTCAGATTTCAATGGTCTAACATGTGGTTCCAGGAGCAGCTGCAGAAGGATCACCTAGGAGCTTATGGGAGATTCAGTTCAGTTCAGTTCATTCACTCAGTCATGTTTGACTCTGGCGACCCCATGGACTGCAGCACACCAGGCTTCCTTGTCCATCACCAACCTCCAGAGCTTACTCAAACTCATTTCCATTGAGTCAGTGATGCCGTCCAATCATCTCATCCTCTGTTGCCCTCTTCTCCTCTTGCCTTCAATCTTTCCCAGCATCAGGGTCTTTTCAAATGAGTTGGCTCTTCACATCATGTGGCCAAAGTATTGGAATTTCAGCTTCAGCATCAGTCTTTCCAATGAATATTCAGGACTTATTTCCTTTAGAATGGACTGGTTGGATCTCCTTGCAGTTCAAGGGACTCTCAAGAGTCTTATCCAACACCACAGTTCAAAAGCATCAATTCTTTGGCGCTCAGCTTTCTTTATAGTCCAACTCTCACATCCACACAAGACTACTGGAAAAGACCATAGCTTTGACTAGATGGACCTTTGTTGGCAAAGTAATGTCTCTGCTTTTTAGTATGCTATCTAGGTTGGTCATAGCTTTTCTTCCAAGGAGCAAGTGTCTTTTAATTTATGGCTGCAGTCACCATCTGTAGTGATTCTGGAGCCCAAAAAAATAAAGTCTGACACTGTTTCCATTGTTTCCCCATCTATTTGCCATGAAGTGATGGGACAGATGCCATGATCTTCATTTTCTGAATGCTGAGTTTTAAGCCAACTTTTTCACTCTCCTCTTTCACTTTCATCAAGAGGCTCTTTAGTTCTTCTTTGCTTTCTGCCATAAGAGTGGTGTCATCTGCATATCTTACGTTATTGATATTTCTCCTGGCAACCTTAATTCCAGCTTGTGCTTCATCCAGCCCAGCATTTCACATGATGTACTCTGCATATAAGTTAAATAAGCAGGGTGACAACACACAGCCTTGACGTACTCCTTTCCCTGTTTGGAACCAGTCTGTTGTTCCATGTCCAGTTCTAACTGTTGCTTCTTGACCTGCATACAGATTTTTCAGGAGGCAGGTCAGGTGGTCTGGTGTTCCCATCTCTTTAAGAATTTTCCACAGTTTGTTGTGATGAACACAGTCAAAGGCTCTGGCAAGTCAATAAAGCAGAAGTAGATGTTTTTCTGGAACTTTTTTGCTTTTTCAATGATCCAGTGGATGTTGGCCATTTGATCTCTGGTTCCTCTGCCTTTTCTAAATCTAGCTTGAACATCTGGAAGTTCACGGTTCACATACTGTTGAAGCCTGGCTTGGAGGATTTTGAGCACTACTACATTTTGAGCATATTACATTACAGGAGATGCAGATTCTCAAGCCTCACTCGAGATCTGATGAATCAGACAGTTTGGGGGTTGCTTTTTGTATGTGTTTTCACAAACCAGACAGGTGATTCTGATGTCCACTCACATTTGCGTATCACTTTTCCAGCCTGTGAGCCCAAGCTGGTGCATGCCCCTTCTGACATGAGGGGACTTGATGTAGGTTGAGCTCACTCACTCTCTGGATCCCGTGACTCCATCTTTCTGGTGCTCTGGGTTGTCGGGAGTGGGAGAGGTGCTCTGCTCTGATGAATTATGCCAGGGGCTGTGGCAGTGATGGCGTCTAGGTGTTTGACACTACTGGGCCAAAGATATTCGCATAGGAGGCAGCTCTTCCACTGCCCCAAACACCCTGAACTCTCAGTGGGTGGTCACCCTATGTTTCCTCTCAGAGAAGGTCTAGGGTAATACATTCTGATGTGTCTATACATCAAACCATCTGTTTTTAACCAGGGGTTGCCTTCTGAGGAGCTTCATGACCAACTCACCTCTTGGTTTGGATTTCAGGGCTAAAAGCCACAGGCTAATACCTCCCCGAAACTGCCTGGACTATTTGACCATAGCCATCACTTCCCTAAAGAATGTCATTAATTTAAACACTTAGCTTAACACAGAAGTAAGAGTGTCCATCTTATGCAAAGTCACATACAAATGATTTGGAATTACTTCCATCCACTGCCTCCTTCATTAATCCAGAAGACAAGGCTTCCACTGAATTATACAGGACTCTTACATTGGCTGTTGATTATTTTTAAACTTGCTCTATTATTTAAAAGTAATAGAGATTGCAGTTTTATATGATCTGATTTTTATTCAGATTTGAAAGTCATTCACATCAAATTAAAATTCCTTTGGGCCCTTTAAAATGCCTGAAATTAAAGTTTATGATTTAATAACTAAAGGGTGTACAGGGAATGCGAACTGACTTTCTGAATCTTTGTAATACAGAAATTTCCAGAAGATACCCAGCCTCTCCACATTACTCTTTCCTCCATTTAGCAGGCACAGTGGTGATGGGGGAAGATCCAGGACTGTTAGCCAAGATACTTGGGTTTCAGTCCAGGCTTTGTTGAAAGTGAGTTAGTGCAAAAAAAAGAGCCATGATATTTGACTACTTATTGTCCTTGAAGGACTTAGAAAATCAGAGTGCAAGAACAAACGGGAAAAGGAGGGGGGGGGAGTGTATAAAGGGCTGGTGGAATCAAACAACTCACAGAGAATGCAAACTGCTGACTACTTCACACAAACGATGCCTAGTTCTAGGAGAAAGAGCTTCCTCTTTCCCTTCTCCTCTCCTATCTTCCTTTCCTCGTCCACATTTCTTCCTTTTATCCCGCAGCTCCTTCTTTTCTTCTTCCCTCCCCTCTTTTATCACGCAATCCAAATAACTGAGCAAGAGTTCACTAAACATCTCTTGGTCCGAGAGGTATGAGAATTACCATCCATCCTTAGACCAGAGCTAGAGGGATATCTTCCCTGAGTCCTGGGGCTTTAGACCTTTGCTACTGAAAGTGTGGTTCATGAGCCAGCATCAGCAGCATCACCTGGGAGCTTGTTAGAAACGGAGACTCAAATACCATTCCAGACTTCATGAATTGGAATGTGCATTTTTACCAGCTCCCAGTTGATTCAGGCACACATTAAAGTTTGGGAAACATTGTTCTAGAGGCCCTCTCCTTTGACCATGCCCCTCTGCACCAAGCAGGATTCTGAAAGGCGAAGGGGATATGCCCACTCAAAATTTGCCCATTCTAGAACCAGAAATTCTGGGTTCCTGGATCCTTAAATTCCCTACCCTAAACACATGAGTCTGCTTCCAAGGCCTACTGCACAGCCAGTATATATTCCTCTAAGCCTGAGAAGCACCCAGATGTGGCTGGGTTGGAGGGTGGAAACAGGGAGGTCTGTGGAAGAAGTCTAGCCACACCATGTGGGATGGCTCTGTGGGTGGGAAAGGGAGGAAGTGGTCAGGTGCCAGCTCTCTCTACTCCTCCAAATTCCAGGGTAAAACTGCAAGGAACCCCAGAATTCTAAATTCACACCTGGCCTTGCAAATTGTTATGACAGTTTATTTGTCAAGATAAGAGGAAAGAGGCTTTTTCTTCTAAACATTTGTTAGCTTGATGTATAACTTTCCGCCATTCAGACATATGGTATGTGGGCCTCCCTTTGTACTCTTGACTCAGTTCTGCAGATGTTAGGGGTGAGTCTGCTGGTGATGGGGTGAGGGGACAGCTGAGGTTTTCCAGCACAGCAGGCCCTGCTTGTCTTCGGGAGACACAAAGTGAGAGCAGCTTTGCATGCTTGGAGGCTCTTCCTAAACCTTGAGGTCTTTTATTTAGGGCATTTCCTTTAGAATGTCCTTAAAGGAGCTATTCGGGCTTTCCTGGTGGCTCAGTTGTAAAGAATCCTCCTGCCAATGCGGGAGATGTGGGTTCAATCCCTGGGTTGGGAAGATCCCCTGGAGAAGGAAATGGCAACCCACTCCAGTATCCTTGCCTGGAGAATCCCATGGACAGAGGAGCCTGGTGGGCTACAGTCCATGGGGTCACAAAGAGTCAGACACGACTGAGCGACTCAACAACAACGAGAGGAGCTTTTTGTCCATCCTTTAACCAAAAATCTCTTCAAGTTCTCTCTCTTTTTTTAAAAAAATAATTATGACATCTTTATCCAGCACTGGGTATCCTGACATTAGTTTATTACAGTTCCTCAGAAAACAAGCCAAAAAATCAGCACAAATTGATAAAAATAATGGCTCAAGGGCCGCACTCACATGGAGTTGGACCTATCAAGGCGTTGCCCCAGTGCACGCGCATGCATGCACGTGCACGTGTGCATGGGTGTGCTTGTGCAAACACAGAGACTTGCGGCTCCAGGTGAGACGTTAGTAAGCTTTGGGGAGTGTGCACGGGGCTGCTTCCATGTTTTGGCATTTTTAGGATGCCCTCCCTGCCCCATCCCCATGAACTAAAGATGGCTGGTACAGCCAGTAAAGTAGCAGTGTGTGTGCTTGGCAGCTTTATTTTTCCTCACAGGATATCTCAGATAACCACCCTGCGTCCAGCAGCTGGACACTGTGTTTGATTCACTCTTTCGGAGATTCAAGCTCATGTTAGAAAGTTACATTTGGGAGGAGGGAGGAGGGTTCAGGATGGGGAGCACGTTTTTACCTGTGGCGGATTCATGTTGATGTACGGCAAAACCAATACAATATTGTAAAGTTAAAAAATAAAATAAAAAGAAAGTTACATTTTTCTCAAAAGTGCCTGCCCAGTACATGGTGGAGAGCACAGGTTCTCCAACTTAGCACCTTGGGTACCATCCCTGAAATTCTTAGTTGCGAACAGGGAGGCCCAATGGTCTGGATTGTTAGCAAACGCTCTGGGGATCCTGACTGTGGTGGTTGTCTGGCCACACTTGGGGAAACCTTAATATGGAAAGGAAGTGGTGTCACAGTCCCTGCAGTGCTCTTGTTCCGCTTATAGGCTGGGCTATGGCTGTCAATTATCTGTACAGATGCGGGTGACTTGGAGCTCATGAAATCCCTGCATTTAATTTAACAAATATTTATTAGGCATCAGCTCTGTATGGAAATGTAATGGGCACTGAGAACCCACCAAAGTATAAGGTATAGCTCCAGCTATAAGGAGCTTGAATGCCTTTTCTGTCTGTTTACATTGTCAGGACTGTCATTAATGTAATTTAGGATTATCTGTTTTGTTTCATGGGTAGCGTCCTGTGTTGGAGAGAAAAGAGGAACAAAACAGAATACAGAGGAATGATGCAGTATCTATTAGTTAAGCACAATGCATTGAATGTATCTATAGTTACAAAATATCCTGACAATCCCAACTGCAATTACAATAAATCTGTCTTAATCAAAAACCGTCAATTCAAAGCCTTGCAGAAAAAAAAAAAAATTATGCCACTAAAAATGAACTTTGAGGCTCATGTGAAAGAATTTTTAAAAGGAGTTATTACTAAGATGAAGTCTATATAGCTACAATTATGTGATAATGGGGAAGATAACCATTTAGGCTGTATTATTCGAATAAAGGAAGAAACCTTTTTTTGTCTCTAGCCATTACTCAACTTGATTATCTGTGTTGTCCCCCAAATTCTGGGTAATCGTTTTGCCTTGGCTTTCTTTGATCTAGCTTGAGTTTGGAATTAGAGATGTAAGCAATATCCTTTTTGTTAAATTCCGTGCATAGCTTCTGAGACCTAATTCATCGGCCGACATCCCTGGACAGAGCATAGAAACCCACCTGGACACTGTTGTCAAGGTTTCTCACACATATTTCACTGTGGAAGCTGTAAGCCTCTGAGGAAGGGTTGGTTAATTAAATGCCTTTTAGTCATAAGGTTTAATGAGACTGCTTTTAAGATATATTTGGGGAATTGATGGAATATCTATTTTCTTTTCACACCCTCCCCTACCACATACATACACACACTCCAGTCCTTGACTTCTAGCTCAGAAAAATCAAAGCTGGGTTTGTGATTTATTCTCAAACTGGAGTTAATGATTAAAAACCCCTCCCAGGCTGAAATCTGGGGACGAGGGATTCTGCCTGTGTTCACTTGGAGAAGGAGGAAAATTTCATTTACAGAAGTGCACCTGTGGAAAAATCTTCCACTCTTGTCTGAGAACTGCCCAATCCCCCAGTTCTCCACTCTTGGCCTCCCCTCCTGCTACTTTTCTTACCTCTATTCAACACTCAGAAGAGACCCAAGTGGCCTTCAGCTGAAATTCTGGCCCCAGAGCAGATTTCAGACACAGGCACCATCTTGCTTTGGGGGCTGTGAATTCCAGCCATGTTTGACCCTTACCCCTACAAAGGGCCTCTCTTTTGAATGCTCTGGGCCATGCACTGTCTTATGACACCAGTCAAGTTCTCTGCAGTTTCAAGTGTGGGGCCCTGAAAGGAGCCCCCAAGCCTGGCGTCTTTTCTGCTCTTTCGTTGATAGATCACTGTTGCATCAAAGTTTCTGAGTCAGGAAAGCCCATTCTTGGGCCACCTGGCTGGACATGTGAGCTTCCTACACCACAGCCTATGACTGACTCAGGGAGGCAATGGGGCGGCTCTTCACTTTGCACCACAAGCAGCCTTTTCCAGGTCACACCTGCCAACAAGCCAGCCTAGAGGGTGGCTTGCTGCTGCTGCTGCTAAGTCGCTTCAGTCGTGTCCGACTCTGTGTGACCCCATAGACGGCAGCCCACCAGGCTCCCCCATCACTAGGATTCTCCAGGCAAGAACACTGGAGTGGGTTGCCATTTCCTTCTCCAATGCATGAGAGTAAAAAGTGAAAGTGAAGTCGCTCAGTTGTGTCCAACTCTTAGCGACCCCATGGACTGCAGCCTACCAGGCTCCTCAGTCCATGGGATTTTCCAGGCAAGAGTACTGGAGTGGGGTGCCATTGCCTTCTCCGAGAGGGTGATTTGGAAAGTAGCAAAATGTGAAAAGGCAGCAGGCTGAACCAGCTAACCCAGCTCTCCTCTTTCTCCAACCCCTGATGACTTGTGTTTTCTCCCAGACAGCTGCCATTTTGGTCTTGCAGCCACTCTTAAGAATAGAATAGTACAGCTTCAGGCCAGGGGAACTTCTCTGCATGTCAGAGGTGAGGGGAAACAAAAAGGATTCTGGACTAAGTGCCACCTCTCTGAGAAGTCACGCAGCCCTGTATCAAGTGAGAGGGGGGTGTGGTTTACGTCAGGGAGGGATGTGAGTAGGGGATGGGAGAGGGTCCAATCTAAAGTCAACAAAATCCAATTGTTCCTCCCTCAATTCTTCACTCTCTTGTCTTTCTAATCTGTACATGCACACACTGCCCCTGGGCAGGAATTCTTTCCACAGTACCCCTTGTTGGTGGCCATTTAGACTCTGATTAAATGCTTCTAGTCATGGGGATCTCATTTTCTTGTGAGATTGCTCCTTATAATCCTGTATACTAATATCCCAGATCCCCACTTGTAGGCAATGGGTTTAATGGCATGAGCTCAACCAACCCAGCCCCCTCTGAGGAGCACTGGCTTGGACTAAAAAGGCTTTGACTTTTAAGATTAAATGGTGAACGCAGTTGTCCCTGGGTTCAGGCCGTACCACTCTCTGGCCTCAGATAGCCATTAATTCTTCAGGGAGCCTCATGCTATAGCCTTTGTGTGTTTAATGTAAACAACTCTTTTGTGCTTTAAATGCTACAACCACAGTTGCTTCTTGTTTGTGCTAAAAGTCGTGTTCTCCTTGCATTGGGTCCAAGTGGCCCAGGTGGAAAGTCTTGAAGAAACTGAAGAAGAGGTACATTTTCAAATGAAATGAAGGCAGATGGAAGCTGGAGTCATACAAAGGACATTCGAGTTGGATTTTCCCAGAGGGACTTCAAGACTGTAATACCCATTTGCCATGTTTTATGTTTAATTTTCCTCAGGCGTTTGTTTTGCTCCATTCACCTCTAGGCTGTCTCAGCTGTTGTTCACGCATGGTACTGCGGGTGTTTCTGCTGCAAAGTTTGATCAGCTAGAACTCTTTCCACATGTCAAAACACCCAGCTTCCACTGTCTTGAGGGAAAATTCGAGAAGGTACTGGTTTACCTAATGGGGAAGTTCAGGGTGGGGGCTGGCTTTAGGTAGAGCTTGATTCAGAGGCTCCAGGGCTGTCGCCAAGAGGCACTGCTCTCTGGAGACTCAGCCTCACTCTCCTCCATCCATCAGTTCACTTCTCAGATTTCACAAGGTGGCAGGGCACTGGCAGTGGCTTCTCACTATTTTCTCAATTGCACATCTTGTTAGTCCAATCAGAGGGACACTTGATACTTTGACAGGAGCTCCCAGCACGTGACCCCCTCTCTCTTTGTGTTTTCTACACCCTGGTGTGAGAGGTGGAGCCCACCTAGACCGTTTGTACTTCACCTTGACAGAGGGATCTCTGCCCAAGCCTATCTGGATTGTTGTTCAAAGAGGAGCTGACAGATCCTGGGAGGGAGATTGAACATGTGTATAGCAGGGGCAGCTTTCAGTTTTCTTCTTGGGTGATTCTGCCCCCTCAGTGCAACTCATCTATACATCGACATGGGAAACAGACAGCATTGGAAGCGGTGGCTTCAAACACAAGAGGAATAAGATACCAAGAATAGTTTTTAAATCAGTGCCAATACAAGGAGGGAGATAGAGGAAATTCTACTCTGGGTGGTGGGAGAAGAGGAAGCTGAGAAGAATCAGAGGATACGGTGTCAAAGTGGTTTGGCCACAGTATCCTCCAAAACTGTAATAGTGATAAGAATAACAGGAATACTTAGCAATAATGCATATTGAGCATAATGCTGGACAGAACTTTACATGTATTAACCCATTCAATACAAGTACTTTACATGTGTTAACTCATTTAATCCATGCAACAGCCCTATAAATCAAAAGTTATTATCATCATCATCCCCATTTTATAGATGAAAAAATCAAGGCCCAGAGAAGTTAAGCAACTTGTCCTACAGCTAGTAAGTGGCACAACTAGGATTTCAACTCCAATAGCTCTTAACCCGGGCTTCCCTGGTAGCTTAGCTGGTAAAGTATCCACCTGCAATGTGGAAGACCTCAGTTTGATTCCTGGGTCGGGAAGATTTCCCTGGAGAAGGGATAGGCTACCCACTCCAGTACTCATGGGCTTCCCTGGTGGCTCAGATGGTGAAAAATCTGCCTGCAGTACAGGAGACCTGGGTTCAATCCTGGGTTGGAAAGATCCCCTGGAAGAGGGCATGGCACCCCACTCCAGTATTCTTGCCTGGAGAATCCCCATGGACAGAGGAGCCTGGCAGGCTGCAGTCCGTGGGGTCCCAAAGAGTTAGACATGACTAAGCAACTAAACACAGCACAGCTCTTAACCCCCACATTATAGTGTCCCGGGTGAATGGCAATGTTCTGGTGGCTCCAGGGACAGGAATATGGCTGAAGGAGTGGCTTGAGTCATTCTCTAGAGCTGACAGCATAGCGGACTCAGAAGAAGGACATAAGAACAAGAGTAGGAGACTTCATTTATTCTTCACAGAAGTAAAAAAGATAATTATGCCCCATACAATACAATAAAGTATCAAGATTGCTGTTTAATAGGAGGAATGTCAGGAAGTGCAGGGTGTGGTTTAACTCTCAGTCTTCTGGAGGCTAGCCACTGACTGTAAGTGGTAAGTGTGGCTGTGGGCAAGTCACTTAACCTCTCAGTCCCTTGGTTTCCTCTTCTGTGAAATAAGGATGACTGTGCCTTGTCTCCCTTGTTGTATCATTATGGAGATTAGACAAGATAATGTGAGATGAAACACTTTGTATAGAGAACTCGCAGTCATAATTATGCTTTCTATGGGCACTTAAAAGCTTATTTGCAGTAATTTATGGCATTGTCATTGGGGTACTTTTATTAAAGAAAAGCTCTCTTTTCTAAAGAGTATTACATATTATCTTCTAGAAATAACTTACATTTTAAAAATTACATATTCAGTGTAGATAATTTCAAAAACAAAAATGAATATAAAATGAAGAAAACAATAAAATTGCCTGGAAAAATCTACTCAACGTTTTGGTTAATATTTGTTTCAGTTCAATTTCTATGCCTATCTATGCTTTTTTTAAACCTAATAATGTTTCAGTTTAATATTTTATCTCACATATATACACTGTCTTTACTCTTTTGTAACCCATTTTTCCCTATTGAATTTATTAAGAATATATTTCCTTGTCATAAATCTTGTATAACAGTGACTTCTAAATGTTTTGACCATGATCCATAGTAAAAAAAAAAAATACATTTACATCGCTACTCAGTAAACACACACACACACACACACACACAGATGCACACACTCGTACATATAATTTCCTGATACTTGCCATTAATGTGTATGGTGTAGTCTGTTATTTTCTATTTCATATTAAAATGAAATAGTATAGAATAGATAGAATACACTATTTCATGATTTACTTATAGCTTCTATGACCCACATTTAGATCACAATTTGTAGTTTGAAAAATTTGTGGAGATACACCATAGGATATGGTATAGGATTTGTGGAGATATACCGTAATTATTTAACAGATCTCCTATTAAGCTTCTATATATTTTAAAATATCTTGCCATTCATTCTTTCGTTCATTAAATTGTTCAGTAAATATGTATGAAGTGCCAACTATGTACCAGGCACTGTTCTAGGTGCTGGGGACACAGTGGCAATCTAGAAGGGATAAGGTCCCCATGTTATTGCACTTACAATCTATGGAAAGCAGGAAAATAGGCAATATACATATCTACAGACCAGGAAACACCAAGATAATATGATGGGGAATGATGGAGAAAGCTATCGTAGGTGATGGTCAGGAAAGGTTTCTCGAAGAGGTGGCATTTAAGCTGGTATTTCAGTATCTAGAAGATATTGGTTTTTAAAAAATTGTTCATGTATCTATTTTATTTAGTTATTTTTAGTTGTGCTGGATCTTTGTTGCTGTGTGGGCTTTCTCTAGTTGTGGTGAGCAGGGGACTACTCTTCATTGCAGTACATGGGCTTCTCATTGCAGTGGCTTTTCTTGTTGTGGAGCACGGGCTCTAGGGCAACAGGCTTCAGTAGTTTCAGCTTCCGAGCTCTAGGGCACAGGCTCCACAGTTGTGGCATGTGGGCTTAGTTGTTCCTTGACATGTGGTATCGTCCTTGACTAGGGATTGAATCTGTGTCTCCTGCATTGGCAAGCAGATTCTTATCCACTGTGCCACCAGGGGAGTCCTAGAAGACATTGTTGAACTGCATCTTGAAAAGATTTGGTGTAGGAAAATTTAGGCTGAGAGGACAGGTAGCAGAAAGACCTAAAGGTGGTCAGGAGCCTGGAATGTTTCAGAATCAGGAGGATGGCCAGTGAAACCCCATAAAAGTGAGCAAGGTGGAGGAGGAAGGGTCATAAAGGTTGGGGTTAAAAAGGTTGGCAGGGGTCATATCATCCAGGACTTTCTGTTGCAGACATGCTCCATCTTTGTTTACATCCACAGGTTTGGCTTGAGGGAAAAGCTTGAGAAGCATCTTGACTAGCTACAGCTGTGAACAAGTAACATTGGGTGGTAGGGAGAATAAGAAAGTGACATACTTTTCTGAATGAAGGCTTCTGTATGAAAGAAGATCCAAGTTTTGTTGGAGGAGCGTGGCCCTGGCACAACACCTTATTCTGTCCCCAGTACACCTTTCTGGGGAGATTTAAATCTCCCAGAAAAGAGGATCTTTGACTAATGCGCTTCCATGTCCTCAACACCTAGCACAATGCTTGACCCACAGTAGGTGTTCAATGAATGTTTGTGAGGCAAACAAGTAAATAAATGACATCTCTCACTCCCAGGCACATAAGCAAAGGATAGAGGCAATTTGTGACAAATTTACATGTTCTCATAGTGTGACCTGCTAATCCTCATGCTAACGGAAGAGAAAGGGCCTCCATGTGGTGAAGGGAGAGTATTTCTTTAGCTCCTTCCTGGTGAAGTCACAAATTCTCTCTCAGAAGGTATTATTTATTTTAATAGGTCTTTTTTTTTTTTTTAATTATTGAAATGGCATGATGACTCACCAGCTGTTTTTTGCAGTGAAAAGAGATAACATATTGTGATTGCCAGAAACAGATGTTGAAGAGGGCTGGAAATTTGATTTTTCCACATCAGGGACCCTGTTGTGCATTGAAAAAAATTGACAGGGTTATTGGAAACTAGATTGTTGGTTTCTGTGAGGTTGTTCACTCATTTTGTTGAAAAAGGGATGGTGGGAATTGCAAGAAAAACAGACGAGCCCTGGAGGAGCCGCTTTGGCTCTGAGTGGCTCCCTGAAACAGCCTTCCCCTGCCCTGTTTCCTTGTTGCCATCATCAACCTGTGCCCTGGGTAAACATGGAGGAGGCAAACAGAGACATTTTATTCTGGTGGTTAATGAAAGCCTCTCTTAATTGTCTTCCAATTTCAGAGTAAATAGCCTAGTTTTTTGGAATATAGAAAACATTCCAGAAAGCAGTGCTGGGAAGAATATGACAAGTAGGGAAGAGATCTCTGAGAGAGCAACATAATACTTCCTTCCCTAAGGAATTTGAAGCAGCTCACCACCCTAAGCGTGGTCACAGGGTTAGAAAACTGTTTTATCTTCTCCTGGAAGATACAGACAGCCTGTCTATGGGGTGGGGGCTTTCTATATTTTTTAGCAAAATTGTTGTCTGTCATTATTTGAGCTTTTTTTTTTTTTAAATTGTTGAAGTATAACTGATTGACAATGTTATGTTAGTTTTATGTGTACAGCAAAGTGATACAAAGTGATACAGATTCTTTTCCCTGATAGGTTATTAGAAAATATTGAGTATAGTTCTCTGTGCTATACAGTAGGTCCTTGTTGATTATCTGTTTTATATATAGTAGTGTGTATATGTTAATCCCACCCTCCTAATTCATCCCTCCCCTACCTTCCCCTTTAGTAACCATGTTTGTTTTCTATATCTGTGGGTCTGTTTCTGTTATATAAATAAAAACATTTGCATCTTTTTTTCCACATTCTACATATAAATGATATCATATGATATTCATTTTTCTCTTTCTGGTTTACTTCACTTAGTATGATAATCTCTAGGTCCATCCATGTTGCTACAAATGGCACTGGTTCATCTGGTTCATTCTTTTTTAAGGCTGAGTAATATTCCACTTGGTGTATATACACACACACACACACACACACACACACACACACAGAATATCTTCTTTATTCATCTGTTGAAGGACAGTTAGCTTTCTTCCATGTCTTGGCTTTTGAGGTCTTTATTGAAGCATAGTATTCATACAGAAAATGCACAGGTCATAAGTGTACAATTTGATTGATTTGCATAAAGTCAACGCACTGGGTGCTTAAACCAGCAACCAGATCATGAAAGAGAACATGACCAGCCCCCTAGAAGAATCTTCCTCCTGCCCTAGTGATCTCCACCACAAAAGGTAATCACTGTTTTGTCTTTAAGCACAATAAATCCATTTTGTCTGTTTTAACATATAATGTAAATAGAATCTTATAGTATGTACTCTTTTGTGTCTGGCTTCTTTTGTTCAGTATCATGTTTGTGAAATTCATCCATAGTTTTATATATAGTTATAGTTCAGTCATTCCCATTGACATATAGTCATCTATTGTGTGACTTTTCCTTTCTTTTCCTTTCTACTTTTGATGAGCATTTGGATAATTTGCAGTTTATTTATTTATTTATGTTTTACTGTTACAGCCAGTGCTACTTTAAACATGTCTTTTGGTGGACCTGTGTACCCATTTCTGTTGGGTATATTCCTAGGAGCTGAATTGCTGGTTTGTGTATATCCCACTTTAGTAGATGCTACCAAACAGTTCTCCAAAGTGGTTGCACCAGTTTCCACTCCTATTAGCCCTGTGGGAGAGCTCTGGCCTCTGTCTTTTTGCTGTTGTCGCTCCCTACCCCTTGCCTTGAGTAACTTCAGTTGCTGTCACTGTGCTTCCGAAAGTGTGGTTTGAAGGATGTCACCTGCAAAAGGCGGTGCTCTTAAGCAGTTTTCCTTACTCTCTCTCTCCCTACTGCAGTGCAGACTGCTCAGTATCTGCTCAAGTATGAAATTAACCTTTATATAATGCTGGCTGGGATTGGAGAAGGTGAAACTAGAGGAAATCATTCTGGTTATTGAGATTTGTTTTTCAGGATTGTAGTTTCAAAATGTCCCTGATTCCCCAGATATTAAAGCTCACAGAAGGAATGAGTAAAAGCTTAACTTGCCTTCTGAAAAGGAATATAGGCAGGTGTTAATAGAGTTATGAAAATCAATATGAATTGTAATTGGGGTAGGCCTGTGTGGATTCAAATCCTGGCTCCATCACTTACTGTGTGACATTAACCAAATTACTTAATATGTCTGTGTCTTGATTGCCTTGGCTGCCAAGAGACAATACTAGTAACATCTACCTCAAAGGGATAGACTTGTGAGGACTAAATCTGGCGCTACATGTGAAACACTTAGAAGAACTCACGGCATGTGGTATGTGCCATGTGAGCATTAGCTAAGTAACTGCCTGTCTGCAGTCTTGAACACTAGAAGTGGTGCCTAAGAAGAAGATTCTTGTTTAATGAGGAAGTATTCTCTAGAAAAAGGAAGGCCAAGAAGCAGGACAGGGCAGGGGAAGGATCTAAGCAAGGATGTGGTCCATCCAAAGTCCAGCTTTAGTGTATCCTATGGTGGCACTTGGGGCTTTGCTGGTGGCTCAGACAGTAAAGAATCTGCCTGCAATGCAGGACACATGGGTTCAGTCCCTGGGTTGGGAAGATCCCCTGGAGGAGGGCATGGCAACCCACTCCAGTGTTCTTGCCTGGAGAATCCCATGGACAGAGGAGCCTGGTGGGCTACGGTCCATAGGGTTGCAAAGAGTCGGACACGACTGAAGCCGACTAAGCAGCAGCAGCAGCATGGTGGCTCTTGGAATGTAAATGGCACCAGTTGCCCCACCTTGAAGCAAGGGAGATGGCTTTTCACACCCCCTTGTTGTGATCTGTCACTGACTGTGGGCTGCAGGAGGTGGAGCACTCTTGGACTGGGGACTCTGCTCCTATTGGCTGAGGCCAATCCTCCAGAGAAGGGGACATCTATAAGCTCTTACCTGGGGCTGGGTGCACCTGCCAAAAAGAGGATATGAGTGGGGCACAAGACAGTCTATCATTCCTAACCAGGCTTTTATTTGTAGTCAAGTCAGAAAAGTCACAAGTTCAGTGATTCTAAATAGTCTTTGAGGGGTAAGGGAGGTTATCTTCCTAGACATTCTTTGCCAGGGACAAGATGTCCATGGGCACCCAGAAGTTCTAGTAGTCTTTGCCCACATGAATAATAAGCATGTGAGTGTATGCCCTCCACACAAGCAGCTTCCTTGGTACAGGCTCACAGCATTAAGGCTCCCATGATAATCCTGGTCCTTCCATTCATTGGGGCCGTCCTGTAGCCCTGCTTCTCAGGACAGTTTCCTTTACAGGCCACCACTTTAAGTTTTTCTCTGCCTTCTGGCCATCCCTGTCCCTGTGAGAGAAACAAAAGGAAATACACAGAGGGCATCATCTATCTGAAGGTCTGGATCTATGGTACTTCCTAGTGAAATGTCACCATACCAAGATCTTGTGACTTAATCAGAATTTACATAATCTGCCCTTCTCTGTGGGAGATGGAAGCAGGTGACCTCTGCCAGATGTGCATTTGGTTTCTAGGAGGTGGCTCTGCTGGCCATGCTTCTCTCAGGAGTCAGATTTCCACTTACACAGGACAAAGCAACATCAAAGCAAGATGAGTCACTGCTTGGACAAATGGGAAGCCACTTCCTTCCCTGACTCTGCACCCAGGGAATGCAGGGGGAGCCTGTGCACACCTGGGTGATGATGGGGGTTGGGGACTGAAAGAACATGAGAGAGCCAGTCTCACACTGAAATCTGTGTCTCCTCATTTCAGTCAGATGAACTGAGAGAGTTGCATCTAGCCTGCCTTGGAAGTAAAATCTCAGAAAGGGAAATTGAAGGGACAGCAGCACTAAACTGAAGTCTGCAACATATACCATATCTAAGAATTGGTTCCTTGGATAGTAAGTAGCTCATCTGTTTGTTTGTTCATTAATTCGTTCATCTGGTGTTTAGCAAGTATCCTCTGTGTGCCAGTTTCTGCGCTCCACAAGTGTACCTATCAAGGAAATCAGCCACAAAATAAATAACTATAATTGTGATGAGTGTTAAAAAGCTGAACCCACCTGAAATTGGAAGCTCTAGCACATTGTTCAGGCTTCGCTGGTGGCTTAGTGGTAAAGAATCCACCTGTCAAAGCAGGAGACTTGGGTTTGATCCCTGTGGTTAGGAAGATCCCCTGGAGAAGGAAATCACAACCCACTCCAGTATTCTTGCATGGGAAATCTCATGGACAGAGGAGCCTGGCAGGCTACAGTCCATGGGGTCGCAAATGAGTCAGACACAACTTAGTGACTAAACAACAACAACAACAAAGGACATTGTTCAGTACTACCGGGAGCAGAGCTGGGAAGTTTTTCTAGCATAGGAACAGCTGTTTCTGATACACAGGAAGCCCATGGGCAGAATAGAAGGCGAAAGCTGGAAAAAAGAAATTAGATTTTGCATTCCAGTGCTTTGGTTGCAAGGAATGACCACATGGATGCCTGCCAGTTCATTCATGCATCTGTTTGACAAATATCTGAACACCTCCAGGATATACCAACTAGACTCATTTCAGATTCCACAAGATTATTCTCATAATCTATATAGTGGCATCATTCCTTGTATCCTCCTGGGGCCGCTCTATTCAGATACGCCAGAAGACCAGCTGGGTAGGTGAGAAGTTAAAAGGAAAGCCTGATGGAAAACTGAAATGATTCCATCAAGAAAAATTGCTAATTGTGGTTTCTAAACCTTTCCCCCAAGGATGTTTTAAAGCAGGTAGTGAATTTTCATGTGCCAAGCAGGAGGTTTTGTTTATGGCTTTACCCCTGAGGAACAGCAGGAGAGGTGGCCAATGTTCCGTGTGATTGTTGGTCACTACGTGACTCAGTGGTCAAAACAAAACCCATGGGACCTAACTGCTAAGGCCTGTGCTTCACCATCAGCTGTAACTTCCTCATTTCTTCTTATGGCTGGTGAATCTGGCTCTTTAGAACGGCATCCAGTGCAGCTAGGGCAGCCATGGGTTTAGCATTTAGAATTAAATGGAGGCCAATAGGTGAGCTAGGCAGTGCAATATTAGCAACAGGAAGAGCAGCAAGAGCAGTAGCAGTAGTAATAGTAAGAATAGCAGCAGTAACCACTTATTGTACATGTTGAACACTGTGTTTAGCACTTGTTTGGATAGGTCTTCCCTGGTGGCTCAGTGGTAAAGAATCTGCCTGCCAATGCAGGAGACACTGGTTCCATCTCTGGCTGGGAAGATCCCCTGGAGAAAGAAATGGATCCCTCTCCAGTGTTCTTGCCTGAGAAATCCCATGGACAGAGGAGCCTGGCGGCCACAGTCCATGGGGTCACAAAGAGTCAGACACGACTGAGTGACTAAACAACAACAACTGGATTATCTCATTTAATTCTCTTAACAGTTCCAGGATGTGGGTTCTGGCTTTCTTCTCCAATAAAGATCAGTCAAGTTGCCCACGGTTACAAGCATTTAAGTGGCAGACTCTGAACTGGACGCAAGGTCTGGCTAACTGCAAAACCCATCCTCTTAATTGTTTCATTTGATTACCTCTCAAGAAAGTGAGCTTTGGTGTAAAAGAAAAATAAATCTGCCAGTTTAAGCAGTTATTAAGACTGTGGTGAGGCTATTGAAATACTTTGTTTTTTGATTTTCTTCCTTAGAAAATGCACACAGCCCAGTGGGGTGGTGCGGATTAAGAGGATTAATTAATTGAAAATCTGGCACACAGTAGGCAGTCAATAAAGGACAGTTCCATTTCTTTCTGTGAAAGCCACTTGGATTCCATTGCAAGAAGGAAATCAAGGAAGTGTTAGCTCAAATTAATCCTTTCCAGAGGTCTAAAGCTAGCCTTGCCTGTGTTTTCCCAGCTTGGTAAGGAGGCTCAAGAATATTACAACCCTCAGCGGAATGCCTGCTCCTGAGTAAGCCCTGACCCCTGATGCTTCACAGGAAATGGTGGTGGGTGACTACTTCCATTAAATTGAGTAACTGGTATGAAAATAAGCTCATATGTAGCTGTTTGAGGATTAAGTCTGTAATCATGTGATACTATAGTTACTATGAGAGAAGAGAGCTAAAAAACGAACTATAAGCCAGTGAAAATGTTCACATTTGATAATAGCGCTCCTTCTGGTTTGAGAGACTCCTTCTCTGATTGGTTGTTAAAGATTCCAGAAAGTGAGCCCAGTGACCTCTCATCCACTTTGTTATGAATGGGCACTGAGTCACGTTCTTACCTCTAGTCCCCAGTGGCACTCCCTAAATGGCCTTCCTGCCTGGTTTCCAAACCAAGGCCTAGTCATATTCCAACAAAGCTGCTGATAGCTTCCTGCAACAGAGGCCACTTGAGGGGTGCTTGCTCAAGGCCTGGGTTTATGTCATGACTCTGTCTCAGGCTAGGTGAAACTCCTGTCAGTCTCACCAATTGTATTTAGTCTTTTCAGAGAATCAGCTTTAGCTTTGTAGAATTTCTCTATTCATGTAAATGTTCTTGTCTTTATTATTTCCTTTCTTCTACTTTAATTTGCTATGTTTTCCCTTAGTTCCTGAGATGAATACTGAGATCACTGACTTTCAGTCTTAATTTCTAATTCATGAATTTAAGGCTATCAATTTTCCTGTAAGCATGGCTTTAGCTGCATCCCACAAGTTTTGTTCTGCTATATTTTCATTATCACTCAGTTCAAAGTATTTTCTAAGTTTTACTATGATTTCTTCTTTTACCTAAAAGTTATTTAGAAGTCTAATACTTAATTTCAAAATATTTGGTAATTTTTTAGTTATGCCTATTTTAAGATTAATTCCTAGCTTAATTCAGGTTAGGGAACATATTCTAAATAATTTCAGTTGTTCAAAATTTGTTGTGATATGTTCTGTGACCCAGCATATGTTTAATTTTGATAAATATTTCATTCTCAATTGAGATATCTGTGTGTATACGTGTGTGTGTGTGAGAGAGAGAGAGAAGTGGGGGAGACTTTATTTGTGTGGTTCAAATCTTCCATATTTTTCCTGATTTGGGGGCTTGTTTTTTTCTCTAGAATGTGAAGGGAAATAACAACTACCAAGATAGAAATTATAAAAATGATCCAAATCTCAGAATGAAACACTCACACCTGTATTTTTCATCCATTAGAATTATTTTAGATAAAACTCTTGCTTGTAAGAAAGATGTATATTTGGAAAAGGTTGGTCTAAAGTCTTGCTGATAGTCTTGGCTTTTCAAGAATAAGGGAGTTACATTAAAATTCCTCATGATGGTGCATTTGTCTGTTTCTTATTTATTTCAGTTCATGATTTTACTTTATATTTTGAGGCCAAATGTACATATTATATATATATATATGTATGTATATATTTTTATAAATATTATTATACACATATAAGCTTCTTTTATCTTCCTAGTAGACTGACCCTTTTTATCAAATGTTCTTCTTTATCTCCTGTAATGCTTCTTACCTTTAAGCCAGGATTCTTGGGCTCACTTCAAGATGTTTCCCTTTTCTCTGAAATCTTGACCCCACAAATTCTGGCCTCCTGGGTAGCCTTGAACTCCAACAAGTTTTTTTTTTTTCTTCCCATGTTATGAGACTTTCAAAAGCTCCATTTAGGTTCCCAGTCTGTTAGTTGCCATGTCATACTTGGCTTCTTCAACTCTTGACCCCAAGTTTCTTATGAATCAGCAGATACATCAATGGGGAAACTGGGGACAGAGGCCAGATTCATATTCCCCTCAAGGCACTTCCCTTCTCTCTGGGATCCTGGTTGCTGAATGTTTGTGCCCCGCCCCCAACTCATGTATGCAAATCCTGATCCTTAATGTGAAGGTATAAGGAGGCGGGGTCTTTGAGAGATGACTGTGTCCTGAGGGTGGAACCTTTATGTATGGGCTTAGTGCTTACATAAAAGAGACCCTACTTAGTTCACTTGTCCCTTCCACCATGTGGGGATGCAGCAAGAAGATGGCCATCTATGAACTAAGAAGTAAGCCCTCAGCAGACACTGAATCTGCCAACGCCTTGATCTTGGACGTGACAGCCTTCAGAATTGTGAGAGACAAATGTTTGTAGACAGAGGAGCTTGGTGGGCTACAGTCCATGGGGTCGCAAAGAGTCGGACACAACTGAGTGACTAAGCACACACAGATTCAAACCACCTGCTACTATTTTTATTACAGCAGCCTGTGAGGACTAGGACACTGGTCTTTCAAGTCCTTGCTGCTTTGGAAACTCTCTGAGGCCTTCAGCCATGTTCTTTGTATTTTTGACCCATTCTTCTAGTCACTCTCATGAAAGGGCTAGTCTGCAAAAAACTACTCCAGCTTATTGGAAGTGGGTGCCTGGGTGAAGATTTTTGGATGGTCCTTTGACCTAGGTAAGCCTTAGTTTCCACATTAGTAAAATAGAGGCATACAAGACATAACTCAAGGGATTGTTTTGTGGCTTAGATATATGTTAAATGTATCTTATAAGCCTAAAAGCTATTTGAACACAATTAAGTCTTTACATGATTGAGGTTCCTGATGCAAAAATGGTGGTGGGTGTCCATATTGGGCAGTTGTTGACATGGACAGGTCTACCTAGGGGTGTGAATAGAAGTGACTTCGGGAAAAAAAAAAAAAAAGAAAAGAAAAGAAATGACTTCGGATGGGAGCTTTGGTTGTTGTAGCTGGTGAGTTCATCATTTTTTCAAATAACCAGTCACCTCCTTGTGGTGTTTAGAGGTCCCAGAACACTATTCCAAACACTTTCTCCAAGGACTGACTTGAAAAAATCCAAGGCCATCTACAAGGTCCTTGGACTACTCTTTCCCAAGTAAATAGCCTTTTAGTAAGCAGGAATTTATCAAAAATTATTTGAAAGAATGGAAAAGACAGGTATATGTACTTCGTTCTGAGATCTGGGCCACTGTGATAATTTCTACTCTGTTAGTAACAATCTGTTAGTTACTCTGTTAGTTACAGGTTTATCCGTGAACGAGTCTTGCTCAGTTCAGGTTAAATAGAAGAGTTGCACAACTTGTTGGTCTATTCAGAGTAAACATTTGCATCAGTTTCAATTCTTTCCCTTATGGTCCTGACAGTTCCACACTTACCTACAAGTTGCAAAACTCTCTGGCTTTTTTTCCCTGTGCAAGGTCAACACCATTCTTGCAGCACAAAGATGCATTTGTCCATCCCTTGACTGGTCTTTTGGAGAAGATCACTTTACTTCTTCCCTGCCGAGTGGTGGGTGGGTGTTAAGACCTGCTTCTAGGCCATTCTACCTTGCATTTGAAAAATCTGTTCTGTCTGACATTTGAAAAAATTGCCTTTTTATGCTTATTATCATGTCCACTCTTTTAGAAGTCCCAGAATCCTGATGTCTTTTTGTCCATATGAAACCCACTGTGACTTGAAGCTGCCATTAAGGTCTGCACAATGCAGTCACCAATCAGGCCTCAAATACACTTGACCTACAAATGTTAGTTCAGAGGGGTATCAACTTGATTCAGGGTCACACATTAAAACTTGAACTCCAACCAACCCTTTGAATTGGCTAAAAAGCTCCTTGATTGCCCTGATGAAATAGACCACCAGACAGTACAGGGGTCAGTGAGAGGGGAAATTCTGGATGCTAAAGTCATGGTTCTGATTTGGAGGGTGTGGAGGTGGGGAAAACACTTTCCAAATGCCAATACCAGGCTATACTTTAGGCCTAATGAATTATAACCCAGAGCAGAGGCACCTCTTCCCTTCCCCTTGTTTTACTATCCAGAAAAAGCCATGGTGCCAAAGAGCAGAGTGGGTTGAGGGCACTGGTATCTGTGGGTGGTAAGTGTGGCACCATTTTGATTATGCTAAGGTTCAACAGAAGTCAAGAGAGAAATTACTGGACAAGAAAATTCCTGGGTACAAGAGACCTGATTCAGCTATACTGTTTATTCCCTGTGTCTGAAAGTAATTGACTTACTCTCTTAACAATTTCTTAAATAGGAAATGTGCTAATGAGAATAGGTGCTTGATAAAAGTTTAGTGCTTGACTGTTCGTTCCTGTTGTTGATGCTATTCATGCTATCACTGAAATGATGAAAAATTAGGTGTTATTATCTGCAGTGCCTTTGGAGAGTCCAGATGAACACTGGCTGCCTGGTTGAAGGTTGATTTATACTGAATACTTCCTCATTATGCTAACCACAAATCCCATGACCAAGTTGATTTTCCCTTTCCCCATTCTCAAACTTTTCGGAATACTCATTGACAGCATATTAACTCTCTTGAAAAGAAGTTTGGCAATATGTATAAATGGGATCATTTAAACAGAGGGTTTCCCTGGTGGCTCAAATGGTAAAGAGTCTGCCCGAAATGCAGGAGACCTGGGTTCGATCCCTGGGTTGGGAAGATCCCCTGGAGAAAGGAGTGTCTACTCACTCCAGTATTCTGGCTTTGGAGAATTCCATGGACAGAGGAGCCTGGCGGGCTACAGTCTATGGGGTCGCAGAGTTGGACATGACTGAGTGACTTTCATTTTCACTAAACAGAGAGCTATCTAAAGAAATTGACAGACTCCTAAATTTTTTCTGTATCTGGGACAGTTGTTAACATTAAAATGTTATTTGGATGAAGTCAGGGTTCCTTTTTGTTCACTACTGAATTCTCAAGACCTAGCACAATGCCTGGCACAGGAAGGTATTCAATAAATATTTGTTTAATGAATGAATTAATAATTAAATGCTACCTACATGTCTCCGGATAAATCATTAATGTGTCTCACCCTCATTTTTCTCTCCTATAATACAGGATTAATAATACTTAATCCTTGGAGTATTTGAAAAAAAAATCGAGGTAGTGGATGCTATGATTTGCAGCCTGGATTGTCTTTAAAGCATGAAGCGCTCATTCCCTCCACTGTTTGGAGTTTAACAGCTGACAGCTTTCAACTGACTCCCACTTTGTGACTTGATTCAGTTGCAGAGAGCCACCTAGCCCAAGGTCATGCTCTGTTCCTGGGGCATCCCACCCCCAGTGCCTATCCACCACAGTATTTGAAGGCTTAGCTCCCTTCCTCCAACTCAGGATAACTCTGTTGAGCCATTTTAGCTCTAGAGTGCCCCCTGAGATCAGCTGAGGCCTTCAATGGAACTGCATTATAGTCCAACTTCTTTGCCTACTTCTGTTTCTCACCCCTCCCTTCCCTAGGTGTTGATCCCAAGAGCAAGCCGTAGTAAATTTCCTGCATTCAGATCTGTGTCTCAGCCTCAGTGTCTGCTTTCATAGAATCCAACCAGAAACGGAACATTGTTATTGTTGTTCAGTCACTAAGTCATGTTCGGAGCATAGTGTATGCTAAATAGAACACTTACTGGGTCTGGCAGTCAAAGAGGGGCAAGGATCCACTAGAATACATAGCTGTTTCTCCCAGCCCAAGAAGCAGTCTCTTTCATGAGTTCTGACAGTCCTATTAAAAGTGTTTTCTGTTAAATCCTCGTGGATGAAGATCAGGGAAGGAGTTGCTGTATTGGCCTACCCACCGATGTCTCTTCCAGTCAGTACAGTGTAGTAGGTGAGCAGGTGGGCTTTGGAATCAGACAGCCCTGAGTTCAGATACCAAGCTTGCCATTCACCAGTTATGCAACTTTTGGCAATTCATCTTTCTTACCCTCGGTTTCTTCATCTACAGAATGAGGATTATAAGAATTCTTAACCTCCTAGGGTTGTTATGAGAATTAAATGAGATAAAGTAGGTATTGCTCATAGCATGGGGCTAGTTAGTGCTTAATAAAAAGAGTTGTTATTATGCCATGATCAATGGAGATTTATAACACAATCAAGGCCCGGAAATGACTTTACAGATACAGAGAGCTGGGCTCTGATCATGTAGGCAATTGTAAACATCTCTGTGGTAAATACAGAGATGTATCAGGCCCAGATCCCACTCCAGGGAAGGACTTTGTACTCCAGCTATCAGCTTGGTCTGGGTTTGCTTCAGCTGTGGGAAGCCACCTCAGCCCAGGAACACATGGCCTTTACAATGACTGAGGGAAAAGAGGGGAATAAAGTCCCAACCGTTTCAGTCCAACACAGGAGTGCTCCTGGGCTCCCCAGGACAGGGGGTATTGAGAGAGATTTTGTCTCCAGCCTGCAACACATTTCAGCTTCTCGCTCTGACCCATCCTGCTTCCACATCCCCCTCTCCAGAGCTGTGGAGCCCTCATAAATAGGCTTCACCCCAAACCCCATCTCAGGGTCTGCTTCAAAGAATCCAGCCTATGACAAAGACTGAGAGTGCAATGAAAGGGTACCTCTTCAGGTTCCACTCCCCCATAACACCCTCCCCCACTCCCTTTGTTCATCCTTTTATCTTTCAATCTTATCCCTTTGTCTGTGTTTTGTACTCTCCATATTCAGAGCATTTCGTTTTAATGGCCTGTTGTACACAGCTTGTCCACGAGCTGTCAGGTCGTGGCAGAAGCCTATTTAGACAAGTTGTCAGGTTGAACGGGAGAAGAAAAAAAAATCCTAAATCAATGTGTTTTCACATGCAATCACACGTGGGCTAATTTATCTGCAGCCGCGTTCTACCCTGCCAGTTTGGCATAAGGGTCCTCAGACAAGGGGGCTGCGAGTTGGCTGATTAACAGAGCGATTTTTATTGGGAGAAGGACAACACCATTGTTTTATGGTAATTATCACCATTTGAACCTGTGCACACGCTCATGGGGAAGATTAAAGGAAAGACTCTGTATGGATGATGAAGCAGCTCAAAACACGCACAGGCTCGAGGGCTAGAACTATTTAGAATATTAACATTCTCTACCTTGGAAAAAGCCCCTGGGAGGCGACAGATTGGCTAACTTTTTAAATAGTCCTTGTGCCTTATCTGTGGGACTGAATGCGAGTGCGTTCTGTTTCTAGGGCTGGGAAAACAGTAGGATGACTTGCTTGGAGATTAACAGTCAAGTCCATTTCAAGGGTAAGAACAGAGCCAGTCTTTATGAGGTGTGAACTAGGCCATTCAACATCCTCCCTTACACGTTACAAAAACCAAAACCAAACCCAAATCCAAAAAGCAGCACTCAAACACGCATATGAGGTTTTTGTGCTTTTTTCCAGAGAGTGTTGTGGCTGTGGTGGTTTTACACTTGAAACACACCACAAACTTCAAAATACTTACCAGCTGAAGTGAAAACTCCAGCTGGGGAAAACACAGACTTTAGTATTTTTGTTCTTTGATATTTGATAATCCTCTTTGCATCTTTGTCCATTCCCACTGCCATATCTGAGTTTAGGACAAGGACAAAGTGAAATAAGTCTGTCACTGCAAGGCAAAGCGGACAAGCAGAGAGCTATAAAAATGGCTTGCCAACTGGAAATGGCTGTTTTAAGGGTTTGTGGTGTATGATTAACTTAAAAGAATCTTGCTCAAATTGTTAAGAACAAACTCTTTGGGGTCTGCAGGTGTATGGGTGGCTAGAATTAGAAACACACGGTAATGGGGACTATGACTTTTGGAGATCGCCCCACTTCTACGACTTTCTCTGCTTTTTATTTTTATTCCCTTAACAAGTAAGAATCATTAAATGCTCTTCTTGTGGTTGGAGCAGGAGAGAGAAAGGGCAGGGGCATTTCTGAGAATCATTTTGTTAAGAAAACCCAGGCTCACGGATCAAAACAGCTCTCTTCCCTCCCAAACGAACAAGAAAGATACATGTCTGGGCGCTCTGGAACTCCTACCCAATCAAGAAATGCTTGCCCCATAAGGGAACATTGGAAAGTTGAGCTGCTAAGAGCTATTTTAGAGCTCACAACCAGGCTTCCATTCTGCTGCCATTTCTAGAATGTCTTAGAAAGACAGAGAGATTTCATAATTGAAAAATAAAACATTGAACATGCAAATGTAATAGTTTGTTTTCACCTTTTATAAGGCCACTGAAAATTTTTGCTCAGGGAGAGGAAATCAATTCTCCATTAAAAGAAGATGCTCAGTGTAAACAAGGCATATCATTTGCTTTGTAATTATGAACTTAGATGAAACTGGCAATAGGATATGAACCAGATATGTTTCAGCTGTAGCTTCATGCCTGAGCTTTTTTTTTTTTAATCATTATCTGATTTCTCTCGATTTACTGAAATTTTCTAGAAAACAAATTTTGGCCTCCATTTGGTTTTTCTCAAAATCACCAACGATCGTTTACTCACTGATTTCTGTGGTATAGCCAGCCAGTGTCAAGTACTGTGCTAGACGCTGGAAACAGAGCTAAAGGCACAGCCTTTGTTTTCAGGTTGCACACGGTCTAAGGGAGGAGTGGGCAAAATGAGAATTATTGAGCCAGTGAGTTATGAGAACCGACTCTGACAGAGCTGCCTCGCTGTCCCCCAGCTACTAGTCTGAGTGCTTCCATGTATCATCGCTTCATCCTTATGACAACCCTGTGAGGTTGTTGCTCAGTTGCCAAGTTGTGTCCGACTCTTTGTGACCCCATGAATGCCAGGCCTCCCAATCCCTCACCATCTCCAGAGTTTGCCCAAATGCATGTCCATTGAATTGGTGATGCCATCCAAGCATCTCATCCTCTGTCATCCCTTCTCCTACTGCTGTCAATCTTTCCCAGCATCAGGGTCTTTTCCAATGAGTCGATTCTTCGCATCAGGTGGCCAAAGTATTTGAGCTTCATCTTCAGCATCAGTCCTTCTAATGAATGTTCAGGGTTTATTTCCTTTAGGATTGACTGCTTTGATATGATGTTACCTCTCCTGTGAGGTAGGTAACCTTATTAACTCCAGTTTTCACATGGGGAGAGGCACAGAAAGGTTGTTATTTGCTGAAAATCACGCAGCTAGTAAGTGGCAGAGCCAGAATACAAAGGCAGTCAGACAAGTTCAAAGCACATGCTCTTCCCCAGTACTAGGGGTTGGGTGGGATTGAGGTGGGGGCTTGGAATGGGAAATAGTCAAGGCAAGCTCTCCAGAAGAGATAACATAACAACCTCAAAAATATCTCCATTGGCCATGTCAGGATGAATATGTATGGAAACCTAATTACTGTGTAGGGCAGAAGGCTGAGGGCAAGGAGCTAGTTTCCAGGACTCGGCTCCAGGGAAGAAGGATCCACAGTGCCTGAGGATGGCAGTGCTGTAGGCCAGTGTTTCCACAGCTGTGGTCTTGAAACCTTAGTGTTCTCTGAGACAATGGTGCACACTTGGACAAAGAAGGTTCCAGGATCAAATAAGTTTGGGAAATGTTTGGTTCAACAGAGGAAAATGGGTTTCTTCAGATTTGAAAGGCCCTTAACAGACTCATGTACCCTGTGGAACACCAAGAGGGAAATAGAATCTGAGCACAAATTCTTCCTTCATAGAAAGTCCTACGAAGACCTCATAGAATAAGTGGGTCCCAGAGAACACAGTCTGTGAAATGATGTCTTCCAAGAGGCATGGAGGGGCTCAGGTGCGCTGGAAGCCCAAGGCCTGCTCTGTCCCTTGACGGGATGGTAAGAGAAGCCCTACACTGGGTGGCCGGTGCTGGGTTTAGTGTTCAGTGCCTTTTATTTTGTCAGTGACCCAGCTCGTGTCTAATTACTTGAGCCCTCTCCCTGCTCCTTTGGTCCCTGGTCTCCTCCTCAAGGTTGTGGACTGTTCTAGTTCACCTTGAGGACCTGTGAAGCCAGCTTGTTTCTCTAGCAGATGGTCAATTTCTGAGGTTTGCAACCAAGAGAGCTGCCTGGTACACCCAGGATGTAGACTCCATCTCCTCTGGGCCCTCGTAGATGTTCCAGCTCCAGATCTGATGGACAAGTCTAGTTCCTCTGGACTTGGCCTTTGAACATGAAGAATCTGTTAGCCTTAACTTTCTAGTTGGCTAAGCTTCTCCTGCTAGTTTTTCCTAACTAAACCTGCCCTGTTTCTCCCTGCTCTTCCTTCCTCCTTTTCTTTCTCCCTCCTTCCCTTCTACCCTTCCCTCCTTTGACATTTATTATGCAAGTTCTATGGGAGCCACTGAATTAAATTTTAGTACTGTCTCACATGATTTCTGGTTCCAAACCAACTAGCTAAACTCAGGTCAAATGACTGCGCCATAGCTTGGTGGGTTGAGGGACATAGTTATTGTAAGGGCATGTGTGAGGGGCTGTGTGAAAGACTAGACAAGAACCATATCCTTCACATATGGTTTGCAAGTGCATGTAGATCCTGTTGTGTGTAGATACTGCTGGGATTCTTAAATATATCTTAACTTATATGAATTAACATTGCTTTTGTCATTATGTATTTTTTAATCAAAGCATACTATAAGTGCTATTATCTTGTTCAGTTCAGTTCAGTTGCTCAGTTGTGTCCAACTCTTTGCAACTCCATGGACTGCAGCATGCCAGGCTTTCCTGTCCATCACCAACTCCTGGAGCTTACTCAAATTCATGTCCATTGAGTCGGTGATGGTATCCAACCATCTCATCCTCTGTCGTCCCCGTCTCCTTCCATCTTCAATCTTTCCCAGCATCAGGGTCTTTTCAAATGAGTCAGTTCTTCACATCAGGTGGCCAAAGTATTGGAGTTTCAGCTTCAGCATCAGTCATTCCAATGAATGTTCAGGACTGATTTCCTTTAGGATGGACTGGTTGGATCTCCTTGCCATCCAAGGAACTCTCAAGAGTAGTGTCTATGAATTCTTTGATATTGAAAGGGAAGGGGGTCCTTTATTCTGCCTTAACCTCAGGCTTTGGAGTCATCCAAACTTGGGGTCAGATTTCACTTCTGTCACATATTAGCTCGGTTACTTTGAGCAAGTTGCTTAACTTTGAAAACCTTAATTCCCTTACCTGAAAATGGAAATCATACCTGCTTCATGGGTTTCCATGGAGATGAAATGAAGTCATAAATGTAAATCATCTGACAAGTTGCATTGTGGCTCGATAAATAATTATCGATATTGTTAGGAAGAAATAGAAAGAAGGTAGGGGAGGAAGAGAGAGGAGACTGATGGAAAAGCATTAGCCATGAGCTAGGTAGGAGATGGGGATACCAAGGGAGATTGAAAACAGCTTTCTCTGCCATTATACATCTTCTGCCATATCTTTTACTCTTCTGAGGTTTAGCAGAAGTTCATAAACTGAAAAGAACAAGCAACATTCCGACAGACATGCTGACCAATGCTAGGAGACACTTGTGTTTTTGCTACCCCACATCTGAGCCACGTTCCTATATTCCTGGATGGAGTTTGGTGGGAAACAAAGGACGGGGGTGGCACCCAGTGTTTAGTGGTGACTTCCAGTGATGGTGGCAGCGATCAGAGGCGGCAGGGCTTGGGATTCTTGCTGCACTAACCTATATGTGCTGGTGGTCATGAGCTACTTTTATCACCTCATCTTGCTTTTTTGTCAAGTCTGTGAGCTAATCAATATCTTGCCCACAGATTCTTCATCAGCCTCAGTTCTCTAGGGTCAATTTCTGAGGTTTGCAACCAAGAGAGCTGCCTGGCACACCCAGGATGTAGACTCCATCTCCTCTGGCCCCTCTTAGATGTTCTGGCTCCAGATCCAATGGCCAAACCAGAGCTTTTCTGCCCGGCCCCATTTACATGGCAGAGACGTTGTGAATGACATTCTGTCCTGGTTCTACAGCCTGTCTACCAGCGTGGCTGGTGGCAGAGACCCCATCATACTGTATCTTCTCTCTGTCCTTCTGTGTCTGTCTCTAGCTGTCAAGGCGGTGGGGCGGGGGGGCGGGGGACAGTGGAGGAATGACTGCAAAGGCTGCCCAGTGCCATATGCAGCAAGGTCTTAACTGGTGGCTCTGTTTTACTGATGAGTTATCTTTGTAGGGTCACTTTGTTGCAGAGATGACAGCAGTTAAACCCACGTGTGGGGTGGCAGACAATACTAATTCTCCCTATTCTGTCCTCTCCTCCCTCCCTGCACATAGTGTCTCCCAAGAATTGGCCCTCCAGGACACGCTATGGATGCCCCGGTCCAGTTCACGCTGTTGTTTGTTGTGGGAGAGGACGAGGCAGGGGTGAGTCCTGCTCTGAAATCTCAGGCTCCCTGAAAGTGCTCCACGGATCCCACATGCCTGCAAAGCGCTCTTGTTTTGTTTTCACATTTCAGATGTTAATTATAAGGAAGAGAATTAGGCATATAAAACAAATTACATTGGCAGCATTTGCTTCACTCGTTCACCACGGGGCCCAGGCGCCCCTAATGAGATGTGACTACAGATCATCGCGCTTCCTGCAAACAGCCAGTGGCTTCTAACGTGGCAGAGCCTTCCTTGTGTTGCCTGAGAATTAGCCACAGGTGTAGCATTTGACTTGGGCAAGCATCACCCACTCAGGGGTGGTTGGTTAGGTCAACAGCAGGAAGAGGAAGGGGGAGAAGAGAGAAAGCGAGATACCCAAGGCTTTAGAGCTTCCTCATAATTTCCATTAGGCGCTCCTCTTCCACCCCAAATAAATGCATAAGCCAAGAAAAAGCAGTGTATCTCTGTCCTTTCTATAGCAAGCAATTCTGCACCTGCCACCAGATACAGGCAGAGTGGTGTTTTTTTTATCAGCATTTAATAATATTAATGTCCCCAGTGGAGAACAAACGTGCATTCTACCATGGGTCGAAAACTGTTAGTGGGCTAATTGGAAAACATTACTTAATGTTTTCTTTAATTAGAATTAATTACAAGACCTGAGTAAAGAAATAAGTCCATACGTGAGATTCTAAGACCTCACACTGTGATGTGAAATTTCCCTAGGAGAATTTGTCCTAAGAGAATACCTGTGGCAGCCTATAGAATATGTGTATGTAAATATCTGTCTTCCTTGTGAGCATGACTCTTCTAACATTATTGAGATCAGCACAGGTATAATTGACTTATTGGCTTAAAAAAAGGAGAAATATGATATTGGATCAGAGGAGTCTTCTTAGAGAGGGGCTGTGACTTCTTGGGTCAGTCAACTACTCTAATGGCTATGGCATTTGGAGCCTCGGTTCTTTCATCTGTAAATGGCTGGACTAGAGTTCTGTAACGGAGAAGGCAATGGCACCCCACTCCAGTACTCTTGCCTGGAAAATCCCATGGACGGAGGAGCCTGGTAGGCTGCAGTCCATGGGGTCGCTAAAAGTCAGACATGACTAAGCGACTTCACTTTCACTTTTCACTTTCATGCATTGGAGAAGGAAATGGCAACCCACTCCAGTGTTCTTGCCTGGAGAATCCCAGGGACGGGGGAGCCTGGTGGGCTGCTGTCTGTAGGGTCGCACAGAGTCGGACACGACTGAAGTGATTTAGCAGCAGCAGCAGCAGAGTTCTCTAAAGTAATTCAAGCTTGAGCATTCCGGGTTTCTCGTTTCCTACCCCACGATTTTGTCTTGAGATTGCTAACCATGAGACATCAGAATTGAGGCGGGGGTAAGGAAAGTTTTTGAAATAATGGAACAGATCTAGAGAAGTTATTTTGATTGGAGTTCCAACTTTTAAAGATAGTCAATGTATTTATCTCTGAAAACTGCGTTTTTAAAGGAGCAATACAGCAGTTTTTGAGCTGAGTCAAATGTGCCTCTGAGAACAATCCATTAGCAACTTCTGACTACATATGAGTTTGGATGAATCAAGCTGTATTCTGCAAAACCATATGTGCATGTAGGTACAACCATTCTGTGCTGTAAACATCTCCCAAACCATGTTCTGAGGACCAGAAGTATTCTGGGATCTCTAAGTTTGAATGCAGTGGAGAGGGAAATTTTGTGGTTAAAGAAATTTTGGGAGTGCTGAAACAAATTATTTTGCAGGTTTATTCATAATAGGATCCACAGAGTGTTTGTCATGCCAAGGGGCTGTGTGATTTTACTGGGACATGCAGTTTGTGGTGTGTGATCTTATTTGACTTTTGAACCCCTTTATGTGTATGTCAACAATTCATGGGAGACCAGTGTCCTGCAGAATCAATTTAAGAAAAAACATGTTAAAAAAAAAAAAGAAAAAAGAAAAAACATGTTACATAATCAGAACATGTTATTTTAAGATTTCAGCTAAAAGTCCAAGCAGAACAAGCTTAGAAGAAAGAATAAACTAGAAAATTACAGAAAAATGTGGACTTTGATCAGTTTCCTTAGTGAAAGGATTCAAATAAGAATAATTATTGTTAGATTAAGTGCAATCAAATGATTTTTTTATAAGTGGAAAATGCAAAACCCAATGATATGTTAAGTAAATTTGATTTCTTTAAAAGATAGAGAATTCTGTTTTGCTCTTAGAACATTTTTAAGTTGTGTCATTTAGAGGGCTACAGAAAAGATACATGACTGATAGCAATTTTATTTTTCCATTTTAATAGCTAGTAAATCAAAATCTATTCACATAAAGAAGGAATCATATTTTCCTTGTGCTAAGAAACCAGCAGGTAAATGTCTTAGTGTCATAAAGGGGATTGTTGGTATGATGTTCTTGTAATTAACATGAGTTAGGTATGATATATCCAAAGAAATTCTGTTTTGCAAATAAGCATTAAATAAGGCCTCCTCTAGAGAACAAAGATGACCTCTGGAATGTAGTTAGCAAGACAACCAGTAAAGATGTAAGAGTCAGAAGTTACCAGGATAAGGATATTTCTTATGCAGGTAGAAAATTCTTTTTTCCCAAAGTCATAAGATTGTGCCTATCAACAAAACAGATGTCTCAGGAACAAATTTTAAAGCGAGTAAAAAATTTCATCCTGAGCATAAAGAGTTTGTGTACTCATTTGTTAGAAATGCCATCTAAAACTCAATTTATTATTTTTTTATTTTGATTAACAATATGTCTTTGTTCCTCGTTCTTCTCCCGTTCCTCATGTTGCTTAGCACCCATTATTGGTGATGTCAGGAGGAAGGGAAAAAGAAAGGATTAAAAAATACCACAGAATAATTTATCAGAAGGAGTACTTCCTGAATGCACTGTAATTTTGCTCTCAAGTAAGAATTTTAAACCTTCACTGAGTGATTCTTTGTCTCCTGGGAAAAGGAGGTTTCCCTTCCTGGGTGGGTCAGTGCTCCCGTCTGCCTCACACCAAACCATCCCTCATCGTAACTGCGACTATTATGCTGCTAGTTGAAAAGACCCTGGATTTATGCTGTACAGCATGGGCAAATGGGACACCGGCCTGTAGAGTTTGATTGATCGGATCTATAGGAGGCCGTCTGAATGCCACCGAGGCGTGTGGCTGGTGTTCCTTAGTCCCTGCAGCAAGTTGCCATGGTGGGGCTGAGCTGGGCCACTTTAGGCGGCCTGTACTTCTCAACCTCACTCAGCTTAGCTGTGGTGACACAGGCCAGGGGCAGTGCAAGCTGTTTGGGGCTGTGTGCTAACCACGAATGACAGATACCTTTGCCACTGGCTCGTGCTTCCCAGCGGTAGATTCTTAACTAGAAACAGTGGGAAAACCACCCTTCTCCTCCAAAGGGGACTGCAGAGGTGAGGCCTGACTTGTATTTCACATTGTAATGAAAAGATGGTTACATGCCAGCAGGATATTAAAACTATAAATACTGTAAAAGATGAGTTGGCAAACACTGTTTCCTCAGAGAAGTCTTTTCTTATGCCTCAGACTGGGTGAGGACCCTCTGTTATATAATGCCCTGATTTCTTCCTTTGTGGCATTCACAGGTATTGTAATAAATGAATGCATTATTTAATTATTTCTTGTGCTAAGTCACTTCAGTCGTGTTTGACTCTCTGCGACCCTGTGGACAGCAGCCCACCAGGCTCCTCTGTCCATGCGACTCTCCAGGCAAGAATACTGGAGTGATGAGGTGGAGGAAACTGGAGCCTATTATACAGAGTGAAGTAAGCCAGAAAGAAAAACACCAATACAGTATACTAACACATATATACGGAATTTAGAAAGATGGTAATGATAACCCTGTATACGAGACAGCAAAAGAGACACAGATGTATAGAACAGTCTTTTGGACTCGGTGGGAGAGGGAGAGGGTGGGATGATTTGGGAGAATGGCATTGAAACAAGTATAATATCATATAAGAAATGAATCACCAGTCCAGGTTCGACGCAGGATACAGGATGCTTGGGGCTGGTGCACTGGGATGACCCAGAGGGAGGGTACGGGGAGGGAGGTGGGTGCGGGGTTCAGGATGCGGAACACGTGTATACCCGTGGTGGATTCATGTTGATGTATGGCAAAACAAATACAAATATTGTAAAGTAATTAGCCTCCAATTAAAAAAAAAAAAGAATACTGGAGTGGGTTGCCATTTCAATTATTTCTTATTGGCCCCCAAATATTTAATATTAATTCCATATGGATAAAGATCTCTCTGTCCTGCTTCCTAACACTCAGGGAAAAATACAATTTTAGCCCTGCCCTGCCCTCCCCTCCCCTTTCCTTCTCTCCCCTTGCCTTTATGAATAATTTAGTCCTAAAGCCATTAGGTGGGGGCAGAACAGGATAGGTGTCCCTGATGGCAAGGGGAGTGGCTGTCAGAATCCTTGCAGGGGGAGGATGGCATCCATGCCCTCACACAACCAGAGGACGGGCTCCTATAACTTACATCCCGTAATAGGAAACTCTTGGCCTACTCAGCCACTTTAGGAAGCAGGGAGAGGGCCATCAAATTTTGAGTGCAATTAGACAAAACATCTGTTAGGCTGATTTTTTTTTCGTTGTTTCAACCAGTTCTTGTGGCCTTGTAGAGACAGACCATTAGTTAATTTAGTTTGATGGCCAGAAGTGTATGTGCTAATTGAATTTTTGACTGGATGTTTGGGAATCATAAAAAGATATATTTTTGTGTGTGTATGGTGTAACAAAAAGACCACAGCCTTTGAAATCAGACAGATTTAGCTTTAGCCTCAGTTTCCTCATTAATATAATAGGATTGATAATAGATTTGCTTGCAGAATTGTGTTAATTACATAAAATAAGCTGTCCATATTCGTTCATTATAGACTCTTGACATAAGATGCTCAAAGACAGGGGTGCTTCATATTTTTTGTGCCATGGACCCCCTTGACAGTCTTGTGAACCCTATGGATTCTTTCTTAAAAGAATGTTTTTAAGATGTTTCAAAAGTATACAGTATTAAAAAGGGAACCAGTTACATTGAAATATAGTTATCAAAATATTAGTAAACACACTTGTGATATAGTAATTTATATGTTCTATTGATATATTCAATGGCAAGATCTAGTGACAGATCCCATAACTGCCAACATTTTGAGGCAGAGATGGGCATAAATGATATACTGAGATATTCTCAACAACTGTAATGATACAAACAAATCTACGATATTTATTGGTAGCAAAGACATAACAACTACTATTAAAACTGGGGTCTGTTTCCTATACTTATAAACAAACAAAATGCTACATTTTAGTTAGAGGTTAGCTTCTATAAAAATGTCAGAGTTTTCCCATCTAAGTTCACAGACCTCTGAATGCTAGTGTCAAATTTCTCCATGGAGTTCAGGTTTCAAACCCTGATTCAAACTAACATTGGGCTTCCCTGGTGGCTCAGTGGTAAAGAATTCTTCTGCCAGTGCAGCACACGTGGGTTCGATCTCTGGGTCGGGAAGATCCCCTGGAGGAGGAAATGGCAACCCACTCCAGTATCCTTACCTGGAGAATCCCACGGGCAGAGGAGTCTGGCAGGCTAGAGTCCATGGGGTCGCAAGAGAGTCGGATATGACTTAACAACTAAACAATAAGATAACACTGACTTACAAAAATCTTTTTACGCCTCTCACCTTTTCTGAAAATTAGTACATAGAGCCTCTCTGATGGCTGAAGAACTTTCTGCCCTCCAACTGCCATCATGGGTTTGTCTTTACCTGGGGATTCTGGAGCCAAGTCCTGAGGCCACCTGCGTCCCCCTCTGTTGTATATTTGATGTCCCAGGGCCTGACCCAGTGGAGCCTGGGTATGCTTAGACCTTTGAAATGTCCAAAACAGGGTGCCTCTGCTTGCTCATTGAGGCCCTGTGTATGCCCAGCATTCTTTATGCTTTCTAATTCCCATCCCTGACCAAGCTGGCTAGGCTTGCTTCTGAGGAAATTCTAATGTAGCCATAGCCACTTGTGTTAAAAAATGATCTCCCTTGCCTCCAGCAAACTATTTGTCCTCTGAACTTTATTTATAAACACCCCCATGGTTAAGGCATCTGTTTCTTCACATTCATTTCCCCAGCTCCGGTCTTCCTAGACCAGAAGGACAGTTTCATCCTGTGGGTAGGCCAGGTGAGAGAAGCAGGTAGCCTGTGAATGAGGCTGGGAAAAGAAAGGCTCACCACAGGCCCCACCGAACAGGCAGATGGAAATTCCAGGGAAGCGCTCTTTCAGTCTTCACCTCCTCTGGAGGTTCGGGGGAAGTAAAACTGAAACGTGATTTTTGCCTCTGCTCAGGCTGTAGAAACAAAGAAGGTGGAGCAATGAATAATCCAAGAAGAAAATAAAAGCCCCAGTTTCTACATCAGAAAAAAAAAAAAAAAAAAGCTGCAAAAGTTGGAAGAAAATATCTCCTTGCTTTTATCATCGATAAGGATAAAGAATACATGTGGCTTTTTCTGCTTGGAAGTTGGCCTCTCACATCAGCTCAGAATCTCATGTCAGCTCGGAAGAAATGATGAAGAAACAACTTGGACTTTGCAACTTTGCAGTTCAGTTCAGTCACTCAGTCATGTCCGACTCTTTGCGACCCCATGAATAGCAGCACGCCAGGCCTCCCTGTCCATCACCAACTCCCGGAGTTTACTCAAACTCATGTCCATCGAGTCGGTGATGCCATCCAGCTATCTCATCCTCTGTCGTCCCCTTCTCCTCCTGCCCCCAATCCCTTCCAGCATCAGGGTCTTTTCCAGTGAGTCAACTCTTCGCATGAGGTGGCCAAAGTATTGGAGTTTCAGCTTTAGCATCAGTCCTTCCAATGAACACCTAGGACTGATCTCCTTTCGAATGGACTGGTTGGATCTCCTTGCAGTCCAAGGGACTCTCTAGAGTCTTCTCCAACACCACAGTTCAAAAGCATCAATTCTTCAGCGCTCAGCTTTCTTCACAGTCCAACTCTCACATCCATACTTGACCACTGGAAAAACCATAGCCTTGACTTGACAGACCTTTGCTGGCAAAGTAATGTCTCTGCTTTTCAATATGCTATCTAGGTTGGTCATAACTTTCCTTCCAAGGAGTAAGCGTCTTGTAATTTCATGGCTGCAATCACCATCTGCAGTAATTTTGGAGCCCAAAAAAATAAAGTCTGACACTGTTTCCACTGTTTCCCCATCTATTTCCCATGAAGTGATGGGACCAGATGCCATGATCTTAGTTTTCTGAATGTTGAGCTTTAAGCCAACTTTTTCACTCTCCACTTTCACTTTCATCAAGAGGCTTTTTAGTTCCTCTTCACTTTCTGCCATAAGGGTGGTGTCATCTGCATATCTGAGGTTATTGAGATTTCTCCCAGCAATCTTGATTCCAGCTTGTGCTTCTTCCAGCCCAGCGTTTCTCATGATGTACTCTGCATATAAGTTAAATAAGCAGGGTGACAATACACAGCCTTGACGTACTCCTTTTCCTATTTGGAACCAGTCTGTTGTTCCATGTCCAGTTCTAACTGTTGCTTCCTGACCTGCATATAGGTTTCTGACGAGGCAGTTCAGGTGGTCTGGTATTCCCATCTCTTTCAGAATTTTCCACAGTTTATTGTGATCCACACAGTCCAAGGCTTTGGCATAGTCAATAAAGCAGAAATAGATGTTTTTGTGGAACTCTCTTGCTTTTTCGATGATCCAGATCTCTGGTTCCTCTGCCTTTTCTAAAACCAGCTTGAACTTCTGGAAGTTCATGGTGCATGTATTGCTGAAGCCTGGCTTAGAGAATTTTGAGCATTATTTTACTAGTGTGTGAAATGGGTGCAATTGTGCGGTAGTTTGAGCATTCTTTGGCATTGCCTTTCCTTGGGATTGGAATGAAAACTGACCTTTTCCAGTCCTGTGGCCACTGCTGAGTTTTCCAAATTTGCTGGCATATTGAGTGCAGCACTTTCACAGCATCATCTTTCAGGATTGGAAATAGCTCAACTGGGATTCCATCACCTCCAGTTACTGTTGTTATTATATCCATCTCTGTATCTAGTAGCTGAGCTTTTCACAAACTCCCTTATGCCTCTTTTGGGAAGGAAGTGGAGGAAACTGGGTCACTTGGAGTTGAAAACAGAGAAAGGAGAGAAGTGTAGTTTTGTGCTGGCTCTAGAGGTGAGCTGGAAATCACCAGTGAGAGGCCTGGGCAAGGACTCCCTGAGGTAGCTTCTCGATGTATTACATTAACAATGCAAACTGTCCACTGAGAGAGCAGAGAGGGCTCTTGGCAGGCAGGAGAGGAAAAAGATGGTGTGCTAGACAGCTTCCACCTCTGTCTGAGGAAAGGATTTCCCCCGCTAAGGCACCAAGCATTAGTAGCAGTTGCAGGCCCCTGGGTAAAAGAGGACAGAAGGAAGAGAGGATGATTAATTAAAAATGCAGGCTGACCCTGAAATGATCAAATGAGTACTAATGACTCCCATCAGCCTCCTTGGTAGAAAAGAAATTATGCTAAATGCTTAGAACCACCACGAAGGTCCCTATCAGGCTAGTTTTCTGAGTTTTCTAGTTTGGCTAAAGTCTCATGTCTGATTTTTACCATGCAACATAGTCAAATTTCAGGCCTTTGGGAATGTCAGTGTGTTTATCTGTAAGATAAACTTTCTCTGACAATAGTTATAGCTATCGTCAGTCAAGGACATGTTATACAACCGAAGTTGGGGCCTTCTTAGATAGAATGAAGGGGAATATTCTGTAACCCCGATGCTGAGATCTTTCCTCTTCTTCTGTTTCTTTAAGCAATGTTGCCATTTTCTGTGGACAAAAGCCATACTTCTTCACTGTAGATCATTAAGTACATAAAGGGAAGAAGAGAGAAAGGGAAAATGTAGCCTCTAGTTTTACCACCCAGAACTGCCCATGGTTAACAGCTTATCTTCTTTATTTCTTCTCTTTCCTTGGTTTCAATTTTGTCTATAACATTATAGATTATATTAGATTTATTTAAAACTATTTGTTGATAGGAAGAGAAACTGATGGAGGTCACTCCTTTGGCTTCAGGTTGCTCACAGTTCAGTGCATCACACAGTTGGTCACTTGCCTGACTTCCCCCATTGGATGATGAGTAACTTGATTGCCACAAGCAGTTAGACCCTCCTGCTTGGTGCCCCTTGCCATTTTGGATGGCCCTCTCTTATCATATTGTCAGTTCTTAAAGTGCTATTTTTTTCAAGGACCATTCTTTTAACCAATAAGTTTCAGCTCCTACTTTAGGTCAGGGCGAATGCCAGCTGCTTTAACATACTTTATTTTATTTAGTTCAGCTCATTTTTATATTCTTAGGGTGGAGCCAGTGCCTGGCACCCAGGAAGTTGAATTTTAAAATGAAGGTATTTTGGAAGGAATGTGAGCACTGGAGTTAGACTGGGTTTGAATCCCAGCCCTTCTGTATAGCTGTGTGACATTGGGCCAGGGGTTAAACCTCTCTAAGCCTCAATGTCCTCATTTGTAAAATAGGTATAATTCAGTCTTCAATAGAGGCCCATGGTGAAGATGGAATGAAATAATAAATGGAAAATTGTGGCTCCTGCTATGTGTTCCATACATAGAAAATGAATGAATGAATGAAAAAATAATGAATGACTGATTAGAGTCCAAGAAATCAATCCAAGGGCTACTCTGTATGTTTAAATGGAAAAAGAGGAAGAACTGAGACTCAGCCTTTGGGCCCCAGGGCCTTCAGTCTCTCCCCTTCAAACCTGGTCTCAGGAGGGGTACTAACATGAGCCACTGAATTTTAGGTGTGAGTTTAAGTGGACATGCCTCTCTGAGAAACATTTGCATTTTCAATCAAATTTCTAATTGTCTTGTTTAAGTAATGTTTTGGAAAATTTTAGAGGGTTCACAGTTTCCCCTGGAGCCCATCTGTGAACCCTCTGCCACCCATTAAGGACCCTTTATGTCTCAACAAGTATTGATTGGGAGGTCACAGAGAAGTGGATGAGAGACTTGTCTGGTAGGATGCATTTTAATTGCAAGCAAATCAAGATACAATTTTAGTAATTGAGGCAGGAAGCAATAACTGCCTGTACTCTGGTGGTGCCCGTCTGTGTGGAAAGGAAAAACAGATTCCAGAAAGCTTAAATGGTGAGAGTTGAGCATCGTGAGGTCTAACCAGATGTGAGGAGAGAGGCAAAAAGAACAATTCAGAGAGGATCTCAGCTTCAAACCTGAGTAGCCAAGGTAATGACACTTCCCCTGGGACCTATAAGATAGCACAGAGGGGAGCTGGCTCTCTGGGGGAATAGGTGATAAATATGGTTGTGCATGTGTGTGTGCATACTCAGTCGCTCAGTTGTGTCTGACTCTGCAACCCCATGGACTATAGCTTGCCAGGCTCCTCTGTTTGTGGAATTTTCTACATGAGAATACTGGAGTGGATTGCCATTTCCTACTCCAGTTGTAACCATGAAGAATTTGCAGTGGTTGGGAAGCAGCCAGGGTAGGGGGGGATGTCTACTAAACAGTTGTTGTCATTGTTCAGTCACTCAGTCATGTCTGATTCTTTGTGACCACATGCACTATGGCATGCGAGGCTTCCCTGTCCTTCACCATTTCTCCTGGAGTTTGCTCAAACTCATGTCCATTGAGTCATGATGCCATCCAACCATCTCATCCTCTGTCGCCCCCTTCTCTTCCTGCCCTCAATCTTTCCCAGAATCAGGGTCTTTTCCAATGAATCAGCTTTTCACATCAGGTGGCCAAAGCATTGGAGCTTTAACTTTAGCATCAGTCCTTCCAATGAATATTCAGGGTTGATTTCCATTAGGATTGACTTGTTCAATCTCCTTGCCATCCAAGGGATGCTCAAGAGTCTTCTCCAACACCACAGTTCAAAAGTATCAATTCTTCGGTGCTCAGCCTTCTTTATAGTCCAATTCTCACATTGGTACATGACTACTGGAAAAACCATAGCTTTCACTAAACTGACCTTTGTTGGCAAAGTGATGTCTCTGCTTTTTAATATGCTATCTAGGTTTGTCATAGCTTTCTTTCCAAGGAGCAAGCAGTTAGAAATGTAAGGTCCTCAGATGGCTTCACAGCTGAATTCTGCCAAAAATTTATAGAAGAGCTAACACCTATCCTACTCAAACTCTTCCAGAAAATTGCAGAGGAAGGTAAACTTACAAACTCATTCTATGAGGCCACCATCACCCTAATACCAAAACCAGACAAAGATGCCACAAAAAAAGAAAACTACAGGCCAATATCACTGATGAACATAGATGCAAAAATCCTTAACAAAATTCTAGCAAATGGAATCCAGCAGCATGTTAAAAAGATCATACATCATGACCAAGTGGGCTTTATCCAGGGATGCAAGAATTCTTCAATATTTGCAAATCAATCAATGTGATACACCACATTAACAAATTGAAAGATATAAACCATATGATTATCTCAATAGATACAGAGAAAGCCTTTGACAAAATTCAACATCCATTTATGATAAAAACACTCCAGAAAGCAGGCATAGAAGGAACATACCTCAACATAATAAAAGCCATATATGATAAACCCACAGCAAACATTATCCTCAATGGTGAAAAATTGAAAGCATTTCCCCTAAAGTCAGGAACAAGACAAGGGTGCCCACTCTCACCACTACTATTCAACATAGTTTTGGAAGTTTTAGCCAAAGCAATCAGAGAAGAAAAAGAAATAAAAGGAATCCAGATTGGAAAAGAAGAAGTAAAACTCTCCCTGTTAGCAGATGACATGATCCTCTACATAGAAAACCCTAAAGACTCCACCAGAAAATTACTAGAGCTAATCAATTAATATAGTAAAGTTTCAGGATATAAAATTAACACACAGAAATCCCTTGCATTCCTATACACTAACAATGAGAAAACAGAAAGAGAAATTAAGGAAACAATTCCATTCACCATTGAAACGAAAAGAATAGAATACTTAGGAATAAATCTACCTAAAGAAACAAAAGACCTATATATAGAAAACTATAAAACACTGATGAAAGAAATCAAAGATGACACAAATAGATGGAGAAATATACCATGTTCATGGATCAGAAGAATCAATATAGTGAAAATGAGTATACTACTCAAAGCAATCTATAGATTCAATGCAATCCCTATCAAGCTACCAACAGTATTTTTCAGAGAACTAGAACAAATAATTTCACAATTTGTATGGAAATACAAAAAACCTTGAATAGCCAAAGCAATCTTGAGATAGAAGAATGGAACTGGAGGAATCAACCTACCTGAGTTCAGGCTATACTACAAAGCAACAGTCATCAAGACAGTATGGTACTGGCACAAAAACAGAAACATAGATCAATGGAACAAAATAGAAAGCCCAGAGATAAATCCGCACACTTATGGACACCTTATCTTTGACAAAGGAGGCAAGAATATACAATGGATTAAAGACAATCTCTTTAACAAGTGGTGCTGGGAAAACTGGTCAACCACTTGTAAAAGAATGAAACTAGAACACTTTCTAACACCATACACAAAAATAAACTCAAAATGTATTAAAGATCTAAACATAAGACCAGAAACTATAAAACTCCTAGAGGTAAACATAAGCAAAACACTCTCTGACGTAAATCATAGCAGGATCCTCTATGACCCACCTCCCAGAGTAATGGAAATAAAAGCAAAAATAAACAAATGGGACCTAATTAAACTTAAAAGCTTTTGCACAATGAAGGAAACTATAAGCAAGGTGAGAAGACAACCTTCAGAATGGGATAAAATAATAGCAAATGAAGCAACTGACAAAGAATTAATCTCAAAAATATACAAGCAACTCCTGCAGCTCAATTCCAGAAAAATAAGTGATCCAATCAAAAAATGGGCCAAAGACCTAAACAGACATTTCTCCAAAGAAGACATACAGATGGCTAACAAACACATGAAAAGATGATCAACATCACTCATTATCAGAGAAATGCAAATCAAAACTACAATGAGGTACCATCTCACACCAGTCAGAATGGCTGCTATCAAAAAGGCTACAAACAATAAATGTTGGAGAGGGTATGGAGAAAAAGGAACCCTCTTACACTGTTAGTGGTAATGCAAACTAGTACAGCCACTATGGAGAACAATGTAGAGATTCCTTAAAAAACTGGAAATAGAACTGCCATATGACCCAGCAATCCCACTGCTGGGCATACACAGTGAGGAAACCAGAATTGAAAGAGACACGTGTACCCCAATGTTCATTGCAGCACTGTTTACCATAGCCAGGACATGGAAGCAACCTAGATGTCTATCAGCAGACGAATGGATAAGAAAACTGTGGTACATATACACAATGGAATATTACTCAGCTATTAAAAAGAATGCATTTGAACCAGTTCTAATGAGGTGGATGAAACTGGAGCTGATTATACAGAGTGAAGTAAGCTAGAAAGAAAAACACCGATACAGTATATTAACACATACATATGGAATTTATGAAGATGGTAATGATGACCCTATACGTGAGATATCAAAAGAGACACAGATATAAAGAACAGACTTTTGAACTCTGTGGGAGAAGGCGATGGTGGAATGATTTGACAGAATAGCATTGAAACATGTATATTAGCATATGTGAAATAGACCGCCAGTCCAGGTTTGATGCATGAGACAGGGTGCTCAGGGCTGGTGCACTGGGATGACCCTGAGGGATGGGTTGGGGAGGGAAGTGGGAGGGAGGGTCAGGATGGGGAACATCCTGTACACCCATGGTTGATTCATGTGAATGTATGGCAAAAACCACCACAATATTGTAAAGTAATTAGCCTCCAATTAAAAAAAAGAAAGAAAGAAATGCAAGGTTCTGCAGGAAAATGGTTCCTTTCAGCACTGACGACATTGTGATTCTATGATGACTGGGAGGGAAATGGGGCCAGAACTTTGATTTTGAAATCTTCACCTCACCATGTGAGATGGGAGGAGCCAGGAAGGTGAATACATTGCCTTAGAAAAACAATGTGGAAAAATTCATATAGGACCAGGTACTGAATTTTGAAATAAAGCCAATTTTAGGGTCCAAACTACAAGAAATTAAGAGAGAGAGAGAGAATGCCAAACAGGGGGATATCTCAGCAAAGAGTGGACTACCCAGCCAGAAGAATGAGGACACAGGCACATTTCAAAAGACTGAGACAAATGGAGACTAAGAGGGGCCTTACCTCCTGCTGATGCTGAGCCATGAGCTGAGATCCTGCCCAGGAGAAGGAGAGGGGGCAGCACAGGGAATTCTGAGTTTGTTTGAGTTTTAATCTGGATGACTGAGAAAATCACTGAAGTGTCTGACAGCCCATTAGTGATCAGACTAGGTTTTCTGCTTCAGACAGATGGGAGTACCAGATAGAATTTAAGTCCAGTTTATAGGAAATTTTTAAAAGGTACGATTTTGTATAACTTGAGTCAGTGACTATAAAATTCATACTGTCCAAACCATAATAGCTTGAATGCAGAGAAATATCTATTGTCTTCTCTCTTGACAGGTGTATTGATAAAGCACCCCTCCATTATCTGATTTGATTTTCCTCATGAAACAGGCAAAGCAGGTATCAAAATTCTGTTTTACAGATGTGGAAACTGAGGCTTGGAAAGAGAAAGGAACATTGCCAAAGTCACAGGGTTTGTGAGTGGCCACGCAAGAACCATAACCCAGGGCTTAGGCTACTGAGTCAGAGTTTCTTTTATACCAGAACTTTTTTTAAGGATAAGAGCAGGGTTTCTTAACAGCCCCTTGGGAATCTATTCAGTTTATTTCTTTCAGGTTACATAACCCAAGTGATAGAATCTAAAGGATCTTTGGGGTTAATGTGCTGACATTGTGCTTATTAATTGTTGTAAAATAGGAGTGTTGCATGTGTGTGTGTGTGCACGTGCACATGCATTTTGGATAAGAGGATTCAAAGATGATTTTGAACCATGGGCCTTTCAGCATCTCTCAAAGTGTAGGATAAGGTAGCAGCCAAAAGCACTGGGTTTCTATGTGAATCTGGACACATTCTCTCCCTTCCCTTTAGCCTCTGCTTGTTACCTGTAAAATGAGGATGATAATACCTATTTTGTAGGGAGGCTAAGAAGATTAAATGGGGTCATTTGCATAAAGTCCCTGGCTCTCAGATCTTCCTGTTGTGAGCATACCACACACTGTGGCCAATACAAGCGGTACCTGGTGGCAGGCCGCCCAAGATGGTTGCTCTCCTTTCAGGTCCCAGATCATGTTAGGGGGACTTCAGCTGCTCAGGTATGACAAGCTGTGGCCTGGAGCTTGGCCATCTTCCTAGCCCCTTCTTGAACCTTGTGGAAAAGCTAATTAGGGCAAAATAGGGAGCTATGGATACAAAAGTAAGGCTTGGGAGAATTATCCAGCTGGATGTCATAGAGAGACTTGCTTCACAAAAGAGAATTTTTTCTGGAAAAAAAAAATTGACTACCTTTTAAGAAGATTAACAGCAAGGGCTGGATGCTCCATGGTGTTTTGACCAGCCCTTTCCAAGTAATGACTTCAATTCTCCTCAGGCAATGAATCCATGAGGGCAGAGAGTTCAGGGAGACCAAAGGGGAGATAAAGAAGGAACTTGGATGCTGATAGCCATGGAAGTGGGCAGGAACCTGCCCCAGCCCTGGAGAGAGAGGTGAAACTCTTGAGGGCTTTCTAGGGACTGCAGTCATTCAGAGAAGGAGCTGGAAGGAAGAGAACTCTGTGGGGGAGGGAGGAGGGTGTGAAGAGGCATCAGAAACTTTAATGTTTCCATCAGTTTTAGATAAAATGTAACAGATTTTCCTGCATGACCCTAAAGCTGGCTAAGGAGATAGTCTTCAAAAGATAAGCTTGGAAATTAGTTGAAAGAAAACAAAGGGGGACCTTCCAAGGAAATACACACAGAAGGGAGTCAGTCCCTGAACTTCTGTCAAGATGTCATCCTTATTACACCCTGGTTCATGGCAGGGGCCCAGTAAATAATTGCTGGTGAAACCCATGAATTATATATACCTCACACTGGCCATTGGAGGTAAAACCTCTGTTTGGTTCACAGGTAGAATGAAAGGCTGGACCAGCCCTGCCAGTTTGACTTGAGCTAAATGAAACCATGCCCTGAGAAAGAAGTGACTTAGAAAAATAGAAATCATTACTGTGCCATTTATATTGCACCTCTTGAGGTGGGTTACATCTCCCTGCTCTCCTGATCTAGATAGCAGTGGGAAATAGGAAAGTGTGGGCAGGGCGGGGCCGAGAGAACTGTAGTGCCCTTCTGTCAAAACCTCCTTTGCTCAGTGACTAAGCTTTTCCAATCAAACGTGTTGTCAATTTACATCTATGCTTCTTCTGGAGGTGTTTGCATTTTAAGCTTCTTTTACAGTGAAAAGAAAAGCATGTCCCCGGCTAAAGGGATTTCTGACATTAGGGAGCAGGTTGGGAAGATTTTGTGAGTAAGCATGAGGGCTCCCGGAGTCTTGGAGGATGGGTTGTTGCTGCCCATTGAACCCCCATTGCAGCTGGGCCAGTACCCTTGCAAGAGTCTCTAGGCCCTAGGAGCCCTGAGTACAGTACATTGGTCTTTCTATCACCAACTTTGGTTGGAGAAGACAGTTTACCTGCCTTTGGACTGCTTAGCTGGGTAAGGATAGCCCACTGGAATAGAATTCAGAAGGGGCTGATTTTACTCTTCTAGCATCAGAGTCCTGAGTGCCCTCGGGAGAGTATGGTGCCTGCTCAATCCTAGTCATCTTTCAGCAACCAACCAGTCTGTGCCTTCTGGTTTCTTCTCAAGCCCTGGCTTGCCCTACTCCTCATCGAGATCTCCTTTCTCTTTTGTGTAGTGGTATCTATAGTCTATATCAGCAGTTTTCATAACCGGTTATATGCCTGAATTACCCAAGAAACTTGCACAATATTGGGGATAATAGTTCCTGCTTATTACATGCTGGGCATTGTTCTGAGGAGCCTATGTATGTTAACTCATTTATTCTCACAACAACCCTGTGAAATAAGATTCCTCTTAGTGTCACTACTTTGCAGTTAAGAAAACTGAGGCTCAGAGGGGTGTGGTCCCCTAATGTACATCACAGCTATGATCGTGTCAAGATTCAAAATTGAGAGTATGCCTTCAGAGTTCACGCTCCCTACCACTCCACCCCACTCTCAAGAGTCTGCTTTTCAGAATCCTAGTACTGACCTCCCAACTCAAGAGCTCCTTGGAGTAGAGAAAGAGCAAGATGTTTATTTTTAACACTTCACAGGAGACTCTGATGTGAACCAAAAGATGAGGGTTGTTGTAAATAATGAGAACTAATTCTATACTTGGCCAGGGGAGAATATGTAGAATTTTCCAGGAGCTGGTAAATGCCCTGTAAGTGGTCAAGTTTCTAGGACAGAAGGCAGCCAACCCTTACCTTCTCCTTCTGGAGAACAGAGACTATACCTTTGTACATTCACTCATTCAACAAAATGTGACAGGAAGCCTACTATGTGCAAGGTGCTGTTCTAGATCCTGGGGAACATGGAGGTTATATTCTATATGAGGGAGGCAGACACTGAGCAAATGAACGTATAACCTTCCATGTAGTGATAAGTGCTATGAAAAGCAATAATTCAGGTGAAAAGATAGATGGTGGAATGGGGAACATGTGGGTGACTTTAGATAAAGAAGTTTGGGTAGACCTCTCTGGTAAGGTAACATGTGAGCAGAGACCTGAATGAAGTCAGGAAGGAAGAAATGCAAATGTAAGGGAAGAGTGATCTAGGCAGAGAAAATGGCAAGTGCAAAGGCCCTGTGGTGGGAGCAGCTCAGGCAGGTTTAAGGGCCATCAGGAAGGCCAGAACAGCTGGAGTGTTCCAGGACATCCCAAAGTTTAGGATAAGGAGAAGTGAGGGGGATTCAGGGAGGTGAGAATGAGCCAGGGAGGTGAGAACTGTATCAGAGGCTGCCAAGGCTCAGCCAGATGAAATGGAGCACAGGTCACTGTGATTGACAACATGGAAGTCACTGGTGGCCTGGGGGAGGAGAATTTCAGTGGAGTGGTGAGGCCGGAAGCCAGACTGGAAAGGGATCCAGAAAACCTAGAAGGGAAAGTGGAGGCAGCAAACTTGACTGATTTCATTTTAGTTTCACTATAACCTGGAGCAGGGAAATTGAGCAGTAGCTGGCAGTGACAATGGGGTCCAGAGAGCTTGTTAAAGGTGGGCTGCACTTCAGAATGTTTATAGGCAGATGGTGCTTACCCATTCAGAGCGGGAAATTGGTGATGGCAAGTGGAGCATCTCTGAAGAGCTGAGAACCAATAGGATTCCAGGGCACAATGAGAGGAGTTAATCTAAGGGTGTTGTGAGAAAACCCCGTATAAGGCCATGTGGAGCAGAGCATTGAGATGCAGGGAGGTGGGAATAGTTGGTGGTCAGTTCATGTGTGATTTCAGTTCTGATGACTTCAATTTTCTCAGTAAATAAGAAAGAAGGCCTTGAGCCAAGAGCAAGGAAGGAGTCCTCTATCTAATTCTACTGTGTGGAAGAGCCAAGAATTTTAATTTAAAAGTTATCCTTATAGGTTTATCTTTTAGATACATCAGTAATCACTATAATATATTTATATGAGTTTTCAAGCACAATTTTTGGGGGGACTCAGCAATTTCAAGCATGCATGGTCTTTTAGGAAGTTCTCTTCATAATCAAAACCAAAAGCACTGGTCTCCACCTCCCCCAAGGAAACATCAGATAGGGTCTTGTTAACATTATAACATGAATTTGAAACAGTTATTCTTTTTTTTTTTTTCCTCTAATTTTTGGCCGTTTTACTTTTTTGTTTTTTTTTTTTTTTTGGTAGATATTGATAACATTCACTTCATTCACTTTCGTCTCATTTCAGAAATCATATGAGAACCCACTATGAATCCTAATGTTTCTATCTCATTCTCTGACACACATAAAAACTGCTCCTTTAATTGACTCTTCAGTAGATATCTCTGCCTTGTTTTTCCTGATACAGTGGTTGTCAGATTTGAATGCATAGCAATACCCCAGGGAGGGTTAGTTAAAACCTAGTGCTGGGCCCCACCTCCAGAGTTTCTGATTCTGTAGGTCTTGGGTGGGGGTCCCAAGATCCTGTATTTCTGACCAGTTCTCTGGGGCTGCTGCTGTTACCAGTCTGTGGACACACTTAGAGAGCCACTGCCCAGGAGCTTCTGTTTATAGTCTCTTCCAGTCGTTTTGAGGCGGACTAGGCAGCTGCAGGGCCTCTCTCTGGACCTGCAGGAGTGATGGGAGGATAAGAGAAAGGAGGACAGCTCACCAGCTTGCTCCGCCCCTCTCTCTTCCCCATAGAAGCTTTGGAGCCACCCCTGACAGAGGAGACCCTGGACTGGGTGGACCTTTGGTCGCCCCCGCAAACATCTCCGATAATTCTCCTGTCTGTCCTTGCCTGAGAGCAGTCGTGACTACAGCATCCCAGGATGCTTTCATCTTTCAAGTCCTGATTCCTAGTGCCCCTTCCCACCCTCCTCTCACCCACATTGCCTGGCCCTGCTCAGATCCCTGATCTCTGGCTTCCCCCTGTCTGCTGCCAGTCGCTCCCAGTGAGCTCTTGGTACAGGATGGATGGGCCTTCATAATAACCCTGGCAGGCAGCTGTGGGGCCAGGGCCTCCCCTTTGAGGCTGGTGTGTCTTTGATTTCTCGACAGATTAGCAGCACACAGAAGCGAAGCCCGTGTAAAAGGCTGGAGTAAAAGGACCAGCTCGCCACATGACGCACGCCTGTAGTACACCGTGACTGGCAGGTAAGGGGAAAAGCTATTTGCAGCACCCAGCAAGCTCGATGCTTGTTCTGAAGAGCCTGCACGGCCTAAAAATACCACAAAGGGTGGGAGGGAGAGAAAGGAAACTTTGGCATGGAATATTTAAAAAAAATTAAAAATAGAAAGGCTTTAGTAAATGAGAGTCACCAGTCGCTGTGCCACTCCCCACCTACAAGGCTTTTAGGATTCCCAGCAGCCAGCCAGTAGCCGACATGACAGGAACAGTGAAGTTATTTTGGGGAACGGAGTCAGGCCACCCGTAGATGGATGGCGGAAGCAAGGGCGGAGAGATGAAAGTGCCACGTGGTGGGCTGAACTGATTGGGATTGACAGTAAACTGGTCTGGGAATTAATGAGATCCAATAGATGCGGGGTTTGCCTCCGATTTGATGAACCACTTTGTCAGGCTTGCTTAACCTTGGTCTCAAATCAGTGCAATTGAAAGTCAGCAACAGGACTGATTCTGCTCCTCTTCTTGTGAGGGTGCTACGATGCCACCTTAGAGCTCTTGCACTGATTTCTACTCCCTCTCCCCTCCCTACAGCCTCTTAATTCATTCTGAAGCTCCAGCAGATACATGATTTGGTTTGGTTTCATTCCTCTTGTCTTTCTTGGGAAATGCCTAGATGAGCGAGGTAAACAAACATCCTCCCCATGAATGAGTTACCCTGATCAAGGACCTCTTATGTAGACAGACCTGGCCTGGCACGAGCAAGATATTGAGGGACCAGAGTAATCATGTGCTAGCAGAGTCCAGGTTTACCTTGTACCTCTGTCCACTTCTAGGAGAAAATGGCACCTCAAAAATGCCCAGAATTATGCAGAGGAGGAAACTGGATTTCTGCTCTATAAGAAGTTCAGTAATTTAGCCCACGGTGGGGCATAGGGGTAAATTGGGAGAGGTTGAAAAAGGGGGTACATGCTCTTAAAAAACACATCCCTGAGGAGGCCCAGAGAGGCAACGCAGACTGCAGGCTCTGGAGACAATCTGACTTATTTTTCAGTTTCCATAGAAGAAATGAAGCAGAGAGGCCCCCAATAAATGTTGGCTAGTTATGGACCTAACAGAATCAGAAGATATTAAGAAGAGATGGCAAGAATACACAGAAGAACTGTACAAAAAAGATCTTCACAACCCAGATAATCACGATGGTGTGATCACTGACCTAGAGCCAGACATCCTGGAATGTGAAGTCAAGTGGGCCTTAGAAAGCATTACTACGAACAAAGCTAGTGGAGGTGATGGAATTCCAGTTGAGCTATTCCAAATCCTGAAAGATGATGCTGTGAAAGTGCTGCACTCAATATGCCAGCAAATTTGGAAAACTCAGCAGTGGCCACAGGACTGGAAAAGGTCAGTTTTCATTCCAATCCCAAAGAAAGGCAATGCCAAAGAATGCTCAAACTACCACACAATTGCACTCATCTCACATGCTAGTAAAGTAATGCTCAAAATTCTGCAAGCCAGGCTCTAGCAATATGTGAACCGCGAACTTCCAAATGTTCAAGCTGGTTTTAGAAAAGGCAGAGGAACCAGAGATCAAATTGCCAACATCCACTGGATCATGGAAAAAGCAAGAGAGTTCCAGAAAAACATCTATTTCTGCTTTATTGACTATGCCAAAGCCTTGGACTGTGTGCATCACAATAAACTGTGGAAAATTCTTCAAGAGATGGGAATTTCAGAACACCTGATCTGCCTCTTGAGAAATTTGTATGCAGGTCAGGAAGCAACAGTTAGAACTGGACATGGAACAACAGACTGGTTCCAAATAGGAAAAGGAGTACGTCAAGGCTGTGTATTGTCACCCTGCTTATTTAACTTATATGCAGAGTACATCATGAGAAACGCTGGGCTGGAAGAAGCACAAGCTGGAATCAAGATTGCTGGGAGAAATCTCAATAACCTCAGATATGCAGATGACACCACCCTTATGGCAGAAAGTGAAGAGGAACTAAAAAGCCTCTTGATGAAAGTGAAAGTGGAGAGTGAAAAAGTTGGCTTAAAGCTCAACATTCAGAAAATGAAGATCATGACATCTGGTCCCACCACTTCATGGGAAATAGATGGGGAAACAGTGGAAACAGTGTCAGACTTTATTTTTCTGGACTCCAAAATCACGACAGATGGTGACTGCAGCCATGAAATTACAAGACGCTTACTCCTTGGAAGGAAAGTTATGACCAACCTAGATAGCATATTCAAAAGCAGAGACATTACTTTGCCAACAAAGGTTCGTCTAGTCAGGGCTATGGTTTTTCCTGTGGTCATGTATGGATGTGAGAGTTGGACTGTGAAGAAGGCTGAGCGCCGAAGAATTGATGCTTTTGAACTGTGGTGTTGGAGAAGACTCTTGAGAGTCCCTTGGACTGCAAGGAGATCCAACCAGTCCATTCTGAAGGAGATCAGCCCTGGGTGTTCTTTGGAAGGAATGATGCTAAAGCTGAAACTCCAGTACTTTGGCCACCTCATGCGAAGAGTTGACTCCTTGGAAAAGACTCTGATGCTGGAAGGGATTGGGGGCAAGAGGAGAAGGGGATGACAGAGGATGAGATGGCTGGATGGCATCACTGACTCAATGGACATGAGTCTCAGTGAACTCCGGGAGTTGGTGATGGACAGGGAGGCCTGGTGTGCTGCGATTCATGGGGTCACAAAGAGTCGGACACAACTGAGCGACTGATCTGATCTGAATTTCAAATAAATGAGTGATGAACTGGGCTGGCATTTGTGCCAAACTCTGGGACTTAACCATCAAGGTTGTTGCATTTACTAAAGTGTTTTCAGAGAAGGATGTGATGTACTGTCTTAGGGTACACCTATGAAGACTGACTGCTTATCACCCCAAGAGTGCCTGGGTCACACATTCCCAGCTCTCAAATTACCAACTGCATGCCAGGGGTCAGGGCCAGCTCCACACAGGGAGACAGTTGGCAGGGCCTCTGTGCCAGCAACATGGGCTGGGCATGACCTTAAGCTGCCCTCACAGTCCAGCCCCCTCCCTCTCAGCTCTTGAGCATTGTTACCAGGCCAATGTGTATTTGAAAACCCCTCTTCCCATGAATGAATTCGGTTAATAAGTATTAAAGGTTGTTGAATTTTCATGGCAATCTCTGAGAATTTCAGAAGACTTCATAGCATGGATATTATATGTTGTTGTTGTTTATGGTCACTCAGTTGTGTCTGACTCTTTGCAACCCCATGAACTGTAGCCTGCCAGACTCCTCTGTCCATGGGGATTCTCCAGGCAAGAATACTGGAGTGGGTTGCCACTTCCTTCTCCAGGGGATCTTCCCCACCCAGGTATCAATCCCTTGTCTCCTGCATTGGCAGGTGGGTTCTTTACCACTGAGCCACCTGGGAAGCAATCATATATGATGCATCAAAACCCACTAGGAGTGTACTAGGAGACACTCAGGTAAACAGATAATCTTGGCAAAATAATTGTCTCTTATGGAGTTGATAGTTTAGGACTTAAGGGTTAAAATTAGCAACCTGGGCTTAGAATGGAAGACAATTTCATACGTCTTTCTATGCTACCGCATGACTGTTCCTTTTCATGATTGGATGTTCATGGTTTCACAAGCAGCAGTGGGAGGAGGGTGAGGGAAGAAAAGGTGACTGAGCATGTTTTTCTGTGCTTTGCATGGGGCCAGGTTTTTCATACACATAAGCATGTGCATGTGTGCTAAGTCACTTCAGTTGTGTCCGATTGTTTGTGACCCCACGGACTGTAGCTCACTAGGCTTCTCTGTCCATGGGATTCTCCAGGCAAGAATACTGGAATGGGTTACCATGTCCTCCTCTAGGAGATTTTCCCAATCCAGGGATTGAACCCGCATCTCCTGCATTGGCAGTCGGGTTCTTTACCACTGAGCAGCAGGAAAGCCCATACATGAGCATATCTCATTCTTAATGTTCCCTTGAGGTAAGTATTAAAATTAATATTTTGCAAAAAAGGAAACAAATATTCAAAGAAGTGGCTAGACATTAATTTTTTGGCAGATGAATTTGACTACAAAGACTCTAGTCTACATAACCACACACCAGACTGCCAACCAGATTAACCCAGAGGGCTCAGTTGATAGGCTAGAACTGCTCTGGTCAACTGCCAGAGGACAGAGCACTGAGTTATGAGATGGGAGATATCACCTTGCCCTTGATACATAATAGAAGCCTCGCATTCCTTCTTTGGTGAGCAGTAAAGCCATAGCAAAATTAAAAATAGAAAAGTTACTAGTAAAGAATAGCAAATTATAAAGCCTAAGACACAAAATAGTGTTTGACTCATCCTAAGGCCCTAGCTGCTGCTTCCATCCTTTTTAAATTTACCTACTAAATGCTGACAGTTGGCTCCAATGTTGAAGGAGCTCCTATAATCTTTGCAGAGTGGCTGAATGAAAAAAAAAAACCAAAAACTTGTTTCCAAGAGTCTCAGAGTTCAAAAGGAGGACCAAGAGGTGGGAATTAAAAGAAGGCGGCTTCAAAGCTAACAGGAAGTACTTTCTAGCAAATGGATCTGTGTGACTAAGGGATGGGATACTTCAGAATGAGCAAAGTTCTCTCCCTTGGACATGCTTAAACAGAGGCTTGGAAATACCTTGGGACTTGGCATTGACTAAGTGGACTCTGTGGTCTCTTAAAGCCTTTAAGGATCTGAGAATCCATGACATATGGCACCAATTTTCAATGGAAATAAATTTCATTCTTATCTGAGCCAACTCTGGTCTACTATTCGGTGCGAAAAAAAGGGGTTGGGGACTAAGACCCAAGCCAAAGGAGTATGTCTGGTTCTACTTGAGGAGTTGGAGATTTAAAGGGAAGAGTGGATGGATGCCATCCACTCTTGGAGTCAGGTCTGTCCAAATCCTTTGGAGGTAGTGACTTCTGCTTACTAAAGGTGGCCCAGGTAAAAGCAGCTATGGCTGGAGCTAAACTTGATATGACTGGACTTGATATGGTATGGGAGGCCAAGTCATTACCTTTAAGGTCTCTTCCAATCAAAGAATCTATTTTTTTTTTTAAATGAGGAGCCATTTAGGAACAGTGCTCCCTGCCAGCCTTTTCAGGTTAGGGAAACCCTCACCCTTTTGTCCAAAGCCATGTGTCTAACAAAGCAAGCTGTATGCCAGTCCTGTAATTTACCAGTCCACTTCTGGGTATATACCCTATAGAATATGTATCTGAGGGCTTTTACATCCTCCAAAAGACATCGTTAAGAATGTTCATAGCAGCTTTATTCATAATACCCCAAAAATAGAAACAACTTACAATGTACATCAGCAATGAAGTGGGTGAGAAAATGTGGTGTATTCATACAATGGGATACCATGGAGCAACAAAGACATGATAGCTCCTGATACATGCAATGCTGATGTGTCTCATAGATGTTGAGTGAAAGAAGTAAAAATGCAGGCTGTATAATTTCATTTATATAAAGTCCTAACTTAGGCAAAAAATTATAGTGAGAGAAGTCTGAACAGTAGTTGTCTTTGGGAGGGTTGAGGTGGTAATTAACTGATATGGGGCATGAAGACAGTTTGAGGATAGATAGCTGGAAATGTTCTATGTCTTAATCTGATGGCAGATAGATACAAAAATTCATGTAACTGTGATCTTTCCATTTTGCTCTATATAAGTGTCTTCTCCCGCTCTTTCTTTCTTTCTGGATAATAGATATATCTGGAAAAGAAAAAAAAGAGCAGTTTTTTCCCATGGAGACTGGGTTATATTCTGGATTTTTTTGGCATTCCGTGTTAAAGGAAAATAAATGATCTTATGGCTTTGGTAAACTGATCTTCAACAAAACAAAGTATTGGACTGGTACTACTGTAACCACTAATTATGGAAGATAATATAGTATTATCACATGCATTTCAAATTTTTTGAATCAAATTTTGGCTTCTAGACTTGAGTGTTACTTCCAGGTACACCTCTTACTTGTATGTACACAATGTTTTATCTTTGGGGACTCAATATTCTCATGAATAAAATGTGGGTGATTCATTCATTCAATAAATATTGAATGCCTACCATGTGCAAGGCTAGATGTGTGGGAGAAACAGATAAATCAGCTCTCAGACTTGAGAGACTCAACTGGAACACTACAGGTAAAATCACATAATAAAGAGGAAGAGTTATGGCAACACAAGAATTTATTAAGGCATGACAATTATGGCAAATAATAGTGCAATAAAGTAATTCTTTACCCTGGGAAATTAACTCTTTTGCCAAAATATTATTCTCAGTCTTCTGTATATACAAACATTGGCATCTAACTGGAAATTTTACTCTTACTGAGATTTTTCAAGTTCAACAGCATCTTTAGATGTTAATGTGATATGAATTGAGAAAGATTTAACATAGGATTTAGTGTGTTGGATATAATACAGTTGTTCAGCATTTGGAAACCAAGTGTGTTTTCTGTCTAGTTGCCTTTCCATGTACTGGAGACCTACAAAATGCATAAGTAAGTCACAAATGCAAACAGCAAGTATAATATGATACCATTTATATAGAGTTCAAAAACATGCCAAAAATGCTATCCATTGTTTCTGAATACATGCACACACATCAGTGATAGAACCATGCCTGCCTGTAAGCAGTAGACAATTACAGGAGAGCCATGTCTTAAATTGCATTCCTCTCCAGCAGAGCTCGAGACCAGGACTTGGGTGTAAGGCATTTATTAAGGGGTGATCCCAGGGAGTAGGAGTGAAGGAGCAGGGAGAGTGAGACAAGAAACGGGAGAAAACCAGGAAAGGGTGTTTTATTGAGGTCACGGCTTTAGGGAAAAGGGCTCAGCCCCATTTCTTAGAATTGTCTGTCCTAAGGGCATTTATACAAGGCTCTGACCCATGGGTTGATGGTTCTCCTGGGGGTGCTAATTCTCCCATACATTTGTGATGTGCTCACAAGGGTTGAGTGCATTCTTGAGGGTTTGGAGGAAAGCTTTGGAATAAAGAAATAGAGTCATGGGTTCTGGAGGTGGGAGACTGCCAGGATGACTGAAGGCTGAAAGCCAAAGGTGTGCTGAGGGCATGCGACATATTGCACCAATCACATCTCTTTTAAGTTCCTACCCCTGGGGAAAGATGGAAAGGAATGGGATAAGAAAGGGTTACACAAGGAACTCCAACTGGATCTTTAATGTGTTATTTCTTAAGAAAATATAGCAAAAATATTTTCCAAAAAGCTGCATGGTAGGTGTATGGGTGCTCATTACATTTTTCTTGGTACTTTTCTGTATTCTTGAACTATTTCAAAATAAAAAAATTGGGTTGCATCAGCATTAATTTGTTTCAGGGGAGCTCTGATTGAATAATTATGCAGAGCAGTAATGTGTCAAATAGTAATATAATTTGCCACTAGTTCTTAAATTAAGTTAATGTACCTAAGTATAATTTTGATGGAATTTGACTAACAAAATACTGAGTTTCATCCCAAATGTCATGGTTTAATTCTTATTCTAGTTGAGAAATCTCACTTGATAAACTTTTGATTGTATTTCCAGTTGTCTTAGCAGGGCACTTTGTAAACAGGGGATGATTTATCCATTTTCTGGTTGGGAAAGCCATAACTCAGAGGAATTCAGTAGTTCATTCAAGATCACTCAGCAGTAGAAAGGCAGGAGAATAATGCAGGAGCTTTGCCCTTTTAATCTGCAAGTCCCTCCTTGTTTTACTCAAAACTTTGCAAAATGATCAACAGAATCGTCTAGGGAGCACACAGTGGTGCGGGCACTGTGTAATTGTTTGCAGTATACATGTATGTGATTCAATCAACACAAGGGTATTTGATGGGGGTGAGCATAAGGATTATAGTTCCTGCATTCAAGGATTTTATACTTTAGTGAAGATATGATTAAACATAGCTGTATTGTCTCTCCCAAGTGTGGGAAATGATCACCTTGGGTTTTATGTGTAGAACAGTAGCAGCGGCCATTGCCACCACACAGCTGTTGACTGGGCATCCACCATGCATGGGGGCTCTTGTTAGCATTGCTCACTTCTAGACTAGCTCAAGGTTACCAAGTTCCTCTTAACTTTTCCTTAGCTTTGTGTACACTTTGTCCCCTGGGCCAACAGCACCTTGTCCAAGGGCAATTTGTTTGTAGCAGGAGGTGTTCTGAGGGGCAAGCAAACTGAAACCCCAACAACCACAATAATAACCACAAAACCCCACACAGCCCAACCTTAAAGAAACCCCCCCTTTGTAAGGCCACTTTTGAGACTTCATGGCTCCACTCAAGTCAAACATTTCAAGTGGTTGAACTAGGAACTTGGACTCAGAACGTTGTTTTTCAGAAGGAACTTGCTCGGCTGTTTAAATGGTCACCAGTAAAACTGCAGAATAACAGCTGCAGACCTCTGGGCTTTTGACACTTAAAACAACTGATGGAAAATGCCTTTCGAACCCCTTGGATTTACACGAAGAAAACCCATTGCTAAATTACAGCTGAAAGGATTGTTATTCTTTCTGTCTCTTGTGGCTGAATGGCATCTTAATTGAGGTATTCTAGTGACACAAAGGCAAGGTGACTGGCTTGGCCTCCTCTATAGACTTTCCAGCCCCATCACTGAACTCGTGAATGATTAAATATTCCCTTCAATCCCAGCTCCCTGAGAGCCGCGCCCTACTTTCTCAAACTGCTCTCCAACCATTGGCAATCCCAGCCTTCCATTTGGTCTTTGAGTTGTCAGGGCGAGCAGTGTCAGAACTGGGGAGCTCAGACTTACCACAGCAAAACAAGGCACCCTGACTGCAGTTCCTCACTGACAGCTCAGTTCCTCAGTGGCTCCAGCGGGGACCCCATTGGAGGAAGCTCTGCACCCTCAATGTCTCCATCAGTTCCCACTGTGGACATGGCACTGTGCTGTTTGATTCCCCCCCCCTTTGCTGGCAGATGTTGCTGATGCCCTAGCTATGTCTTCTGGTTCTCAAACCATTGCAGTCATCTGATAGTTTCTTACTGTAAATACCTGAACCCTGTCCGCCTGAGGGTGTTCTGGACCATGTTGTTCTTAGGCCCGCAGGTGGTGGGACAGGGTGAACAGGTACTAGGTAACTAGATAGACCAGAGAGTTAATGCCCCCCAGGGTGATCCTCAACCAGTGAGAGATGGGAGATGATAGGCAAATTCCCTAGCTTGAGTGGGCCTATTCTAGGGTATGTTCCTCAGGGTTTCTCAGAGGCACTTCAGCAAGATGGAACTCCAGTTGGCCACCTACCATTAACGTACCTTTATGCCTTTTCTCCCTTCCCTACTTGTTTCTCTACTCCCTCTCCAAGTTTCCTGAGATCACCTCACAAATGAACTTCTTGAATCCAAATCTTTGTCCCAGGGTCTGCTTGGAGAGGAACCCAAACTAAGGTAAAGTCTCTGAAATTTTATGCACATTTTTGTTTGATATGATGAATATGAGGAGCCTTCATTAACTTTTCAAAAGGCTCTAGGACCCCAAAGAAGTCAAGAATCAACCCCTAACCCCTCTTCTTGAGATCAGCTCATCTACTCCTGAAATCCAGACACAAAGAGTCAGGTGCTTTCTGTATGTATCCCACTGCAAGTCTCCCCAGCATTTCAGATGTCACTTGTGGATGCTGTGCTTGCCCCCAGCACCCCCACTAGGACAGAAGGACCACCTCCTCAGCTAATGGCTCAGCTGTCAGCCCTCCCCAGGATCTGCCTTCAGCTAAAGGAAGTCATGGTTCCCTTCATCCAAGGTTCCATGCTGCCCCCCAGGGTCACCTGCATGCAGTGGCTGGGTGATGTAGACCGACAGGAGTCTGAATCCCTTGTCCCAGCTCAGGACAGCTCTTGTGGGGCCCTCCCAGCTCCAGAGGCACCCCCCTCCCATGAGTTTGGCTGTGGCCTTTCTAGAGACTTCATCACAGTCTAATTTCCTTACCTTTCTGCCAATAGGAGTCAATCCTGAGAGCACTTTCCAATAAACTTCCTGCATTCCAATTTCCAAATAAGAGTCTGATTCCTGGGGACCCAGGCCTGTGATAACCTGGGGATTATCTCTGCATTCTCTCTTTTCATATCCACCCCTGTATGATTCATCACTCACCCAATCAAAACTCAAGCCTTATTGACTGTGATTTTGGATACGCCCATGTTCTCCCTCTCCATTCTGATGATCTCTCTCCAGCTATGGCCTGGATATCTGACACAGCCTCCTAACTGCCCCCAGACTCCCATTTTGCTCCTCTCAAACATGTTCTTCCCACTGCAAACAAAGCAATCTTTCTAAGGAATAAATCTGGTCTCGTCACTATCACCTTTCAGTGGTTCACCATTACCCTGAAGATCAAGTTCTTAACGGGATTTATACTTTTATGACTTCCATCCCTTATGGGCCCCTCCAGCTTTGCATTTCCCCATGACCTGCCATATGTGCACTGCACTCCAGCCAAACTAGACTGCTTGCTGTTTTCCAAATTCACCACAACCTGGGGCCTTGGTTCACACTCCTTTCCCACTGACAGTTCTGCTTTTCCTCCCCCAACATACATGCACACACACAAGCATACACCAGTGTTGCTGCTTCTTAGAGGATTTCTCTGACCTCAGTGCACCCCCCCACCCCCACCGGGGGCCTCCACAGCCTCACTTTGGTATTCCACAACTGGTGCGTGTCTTAGGTTGGCTTTCCCAGAAGTAGAGCCTAAAGCAGGGGATTCCTCAGAAAGCAATTTGCTAGGAAGTGTTTCTAGGAATAACCAGTAGGGAATTGGGGAAGTAGGAGATAGAGGGAAAGAAGCTGAGCTGGGGTGAACTTATTAGGTCAAGTACCCTAGAGGGTAGATAAGATGATTCTAGTACCAATTCCAATGTGTGTGTTTTCCTCCACACCACCAAGGTGTTCTCTAGTAGAACTCGATTCTGACACTATCTACCTGTAGAGTCCGATTGCACAGGTTAAGAGATTAGCCCTAAAAGGCTGTCCCGGCCTCAGAAGCCAATTGCAGATCCAAGTTGTCACCTGTACTTCTGATACAAATCAGAGATTTTTATGACCCCCCTCCTTGGGTTCAATTAATTTTCTAGAGCAGCTCACGGGACTCAGAGAAACATTTTACTTACTAGATTACCAGTTTATTTTAAAAGGGTTTAAGTCAGGAAAAGCCAGAGGGAAGAGATGCATAGAGCAAGGTGGGGAGAAAGGGGGCGGAGCTTCAATGCCCTCCCTGTGCTAACCACTCTCCCCGCATCCCCACGTGTACACCAACCTGGAAGCTCTCTGAACCCTGTCCTTTTAGGTGTTTGTGGGGGCTTCCTTACACAGGCATGAGTGATTAAATCTCCAGCTCTTTCTCCCTTCCCAGAGGTCCAGGGGAGTTGGGTGGGCGGACTGAGAGTTCTAAACCTCCAATCACAGGGTTCTTTCCCCTGGCAACTAGCCCCCATTCTTAAGTGCTTTCTAAATTCACCTCATCAACATAACAAAAGACAAATTCTAAAGGTTTTAGGAGCTGTGTGCCAAAAATGAGAACAAAGACCAAATATATATTTCTTACTGTGAATCACAGTGTCACAGTAGGTGACTTTTGCTTGGTCCTGGAGGGGAGCTCTGGACACAGTGAAGACCACACACCTCGCTACTGTCCCAAACGGGAAGAGGAAGCTGGAGAAATTATATTGATCAGTACTTGATAAGTATGGAGTATTTATATACCCCTTAGTCACCAGAAGCACGCCGGCTGCAACGGACTGCACAGAAGCGTGGCCGAGAGGAGCTACCCCACGCCCGAGGTCAGGGGCGCTGGCTGAGAGGAGCTACCCCACGCCCGAGGTCAGGGGCGGTAGCCGAGAGGAGCTACCCCACGCCCGAGGTCAGGGGCGGCAGCCGAGAGGAGCTACCCCACATCCAAGGAGCGGCGGCTGCACGGGCACAGAGGGCTGAGAGGAACTATTCCACATTCAAGGTCAGGAGGGGCAGCCATGAGGAGATACCCCTCATTCAAGGTAAGGAGCAGTGGCCGCACTTTACTGGAGCAGCCGTGAAGAGATACCCCACGTCCAAGGTAAGAGAAACCCAAGTGAGACGGTAGATGTTGAGAGAGGCATCAGAGGGCAGACACACTGAAATCATACTCACAGAAAGCTAGCCAATCTGATCACACGGACCACAGCCTTGTCTAACTCAATGAAAGTAAGGCACACCGTGTGGGGCCACCCAAGACGGACAGGTCATGGTGGAGAGGTCTGACAGAATGTGGTCCACTGGAGAAGGGAATGGCAAACCACTTCAGTATTCTTACCTTGAGAACCCCATGAACAGTATGAAAAGGCAAAATGATAGGATACTGAAAGAGGACCTCCCCAGGTTGGTAGGTGCCCAATATGCTACTGGAGGTCAGTGGAGAAATAACTCCAGAAAGAATGAAGGGATGGAGCCAAAGCAAAAAGAATACCCAGCTGTGGATGTGACTGGTGATAGAAGCAAGGTCCGATGCTGTAAAGAGCAATATTGCATAGGAACCTGGAATGTCAGGTCCATGAATCAAGGCAAATTGGAAGTGGTCAAACAAGAGATGGCAAGAGTGAATGTCAATGTTCTAGGAATCAGCGAACTAAAATGGACTGGAATGGGTGAATTTAACTCAGATGACCATTATATCTATGACTGAGGGCAGGAATCCCTTAGAAGAAATGGAGTAGCCATCGTGGTCAACAAAAGAGTCCAAAATGCAGTACCTGGATGCAATCTCAAAAATGACAGAATGATCTCTGTTCATTTCCAAGGCAAACCATTCAATATCACGGTAATCCAAGCCTATGCCCCAACCAGTAATGCTGAAGAAGCTGAAGTTGAACAGTTCTATGAAGACCTACAAGACCTTTTAGAACTAACACCCAAAAAAGATGTCCTTTTCATTATAGGGGACTGGAATGCAAAAGTAGGAAGTCAAGAAACACCTGTGATAACAGGCAAATTTGGCCTTGGAATACAGAATGAAGCAGGGCAAAGGCTAATAGAGTTTTGCCAAGAAAATGCACTGGTCATAGCAAACACCCTGTTCCAACAAGACAAGAGAAGACTCTACACATGGACATCACCAGATGGTCAACACCGAAATCAGACTGATTATATTTTTTGCAGCCAAAGATGGAGAAGCTCTATACAGTCAGCAAAAACAAGACTGGGAGCTGACTGTGGCTCAGATCATGAACTCCTTATTGCCAAATTCAGACTTAAATTGAAGAAAGTAAGGAAAACCACTAGACCATTCAGGTATGACCTAAATCAAATCCCTTATGACTATACAGTGGAAGTGAGAAATAGATTTAAGGGACTAGATCTGATAAATAGAGTGCCTGATGAACTATGGACGGAGGTTCGTGACATTGTACAGGAGACAGGGATCAAGACCATCCCCATGGAAAAGAAATGCAAAAAAGCAAAATGGCTGTCTGGGGAGGCCTTACAATTAGCTGTGAAAAGAAGAGAAGTGAAAAGCAAAGGAGAAAAGGAAAGATATAAGCATCTGAAAGCAGTGTTCCAAAGAATAGCAAGGAGAGATAAGAAAGCCTTCCTCAGCGATCAATGCAAAGAAATAGAGGAAAACAACAGAATGGGAAAGACTAGAGATCTCTTCAAGAAAATTAGAGACACCAAGGGAACATTTCATGCAAAGATGGGCTCCATAAAAGGCAGAAATGGTATGGACCTAACAGAAGCAGAAGATATTAAGAAGAGGTGGCAAGAATACATAGAAGAACTGTACAAAAAAGATCTTCATGACCAAGATAATCACGATGGTGTGATCACTGACCTAGAGCCAGACATCCTGGAATGTGAAGTCAAGTGGGCCTTAGAAAGCATCACTACGAACAAAGCTAGTGGAGGTGATGGAATTCCAGTTGAGCTATTTCAAATCCTGAAAGATGATGCTGTGAAAGTGCTGTACTCAATATGCCAGCAAATTTGGAAAACTCAGCAGTGGCCACAGGACTGGAAAAGGTCAGTTTTCATTCCAATCCCTAAGAAAGGCAATGCCAAAGAATGCTCAAACTACCACACAATTGCACTCATCTCACATGCTAGTAAAGTAATGCTCAAACTTCTCCAAGCCAGGCTTCAGCAATATGTGAACTGTGAACTTCCTGATGTTCAAGCTGGTTTTAGAAAAGGCAGAGGAACCAGAGATCAAATTGCCAGCATCTTCTGGATCATGGAAAAAGCAAGAGAGTTCCAGAAAAACATCTATTTCTGCTTTATTGACTATGCCAAAGCCTTTGACTGTGTTGATAGCAATAAACTGTGGAAAATTCTGAAAGAGATGGGAATACCAGACCACCTGACCTGCCTCTTGAGAAACCTATATGCAGGTCAGGAAGCAACAGTTAGAACTGGACATGGAACAACAGACTGGTTCCAAATAGGAGAAGGAGTATGTCAAGGCTGTATATTGTCACCCTGCTTATTTAACTTACATGCAGAGTACATCATGCGAAATGCTGGGCTGGAAGAAGCCCAAGCTGGAATCAAGATTGCTGGGAGAAATATCAATAACCTCAGCTATGCAGATGACACCACCCTTATGGCAGAAAGTGAAGAGGAACTCAGAAGCCTCTTGATGAAAGTGAAAGAGGAGAGTGAAAAAGTTGGTTTAAAGCTCAACATTCAGAAAACTAAGATCATGGCATCTGGTCCCATCACTTCATGGGAAATAGATGGGGAAACAGTGGAAACAGTGTCAGACTTTATTTTTCGGGGCTCCTAAATCACTGCAGATGGTGACTGCAGCCATGAAATTAAAAGATGCTTACTCCTTGGAAGGAAAGTTATGACCAACCTAGATAGCATATTGAAAAGCAGAGACATTACTTTGCCAACAAAGGTCCTTCTAGTCAAGGCTATGGTTTTTCCAGTGGTCATGTAGGGATGTGAGAGTTGGACTGTGAAGAAGACTGAGGGTCGAAGAATTGATGCTTTTGAACTGTGGTGTTGGAGAAGACTCTTGAGAGTCCCTTGGACTGCAAGGAGATCCAACCAGTCCATTCTAAAGGAGATCAGTCCTGGGTGTTCATTGGAAGGACTGATGCTAAAGCTGAAACTCCAATACTTTGGCCACCTCATGCGAAGAGTTGACTCCTTGGAAAAGACTCTGATGCTGGGAGGGATTGGGGGCAGGAGGAGAAGGGGACGACAGAGGATGAGATGGCTGGATGGCATCACCGACTCGATGGACATGAGTTTGAGTGAACTCCGGGAGTTGGTGATGGACAGGGAGGCCTGGCGTGCTGCGATTCATGGGGTTGCAAAGAGTCGGACACGACTGAGCGACTGAACTGGACTGAACTAGTCACTGGTTAAGGGGAGGGGAGAGGAAAGTTCCTAGGTACTTCTAGCTTTCTTTAATGCAGGCTAATCCAGCTCCAGCAGCCTAAGGACAGTCCTCTTACAAAGGGGTGTGAGTGATCTCTAAAGGCGAAAAGTGTCTTTAGAGCAGTCCTACACAGAACTGGCAAAGAGGTCCAAGGAGATGAGGTAATGCTGTCCAGGGGGGCAGAGACTGGCAGCATCTGCTATGGGGTTCTTACCACATTGGACTGTAATGGCCTGTTAACTGCCTGTAGCCCCCTGCCCCACCCAGCCAGGCAGTGAGTCCCTTGTGAGTGTATGTGTTCACCATGGTCAGCCCAGCACGTAGTAGGTGCTCACTCTATGGTTGTTGAGTGGATGAATGACTACACGGGTGGCTGAATAACATCTACCTCTGAGGGAGATTCTGCAGTGAGAACATCAGCATATGGGTATAGTTTTCCTGCATGTGGAAATAATTTACCCTTCTTGTGAGAGGAATGTGCATATGTACTTAGAAAGAGAAGTGGTGTTTTTGTTTTTGTTTTTTTTTGCAGGGACCTGGGCGGAATGGGGTTTATGTTCCATGGCAACCACATGTTTCACAGAAGTCTCACTCTCCCAGCTAGAGAGGTCTGGTACCAGCAGGCAGCAGGAGCTTCAGATCTCACAATGAGAAAGCAACAGGTAGCTCTGGGGTTCTTCAGGCTGGAGGGCAGCCAGGAACCAGGGTCTGTTAGCCTTGGAAGGGACTTGGAAATAACAGTTGTCCTATGAATTCCTGCCCTTTCTCAAAACACTTTTTTCAGTAAATTTTTTCAGGATCAACTTTATTGAGGTATAATAAATATGAAGCAAAATGTGCCAATTTTAAACACCCAGTTTGAAAGCTTTTGTCAAATTTATATACTCACATGTGGTATGTACTGCCACTGCAATCAAGATACAGAACATTTCTAATGCAGCCCCCAAATTTGGCTGCCCATTTGCAGCCAAATCCACTCTAACTCTCAGCATCAGGCCACCACTGATCTGCTTTCTGTCAGTACAGTTTTGTGAGTACTCAAAAGTCATATAAATAGACTCATACTGAGATTTTTGTATGATTTTGTGGTCTAGTTTCCTCCATTTAGCATAATTATTTTGAGATTCATCGGGGTGTTGTATGCCTTCGTAGTTTGTTATTTTTGCATTTCTTTGTATGGAAGTACCAAAATGTGTTCATCCCCTCCCCTGTCCTTGGACTTTTGGGTTGTGACTAGTCTTTGGCTGTTATGAAGAAAGCTGCTATGTGTGTCCTTGTACGAGTCTTTCTGTGGATATATGTTTTCATTTCTCTTGAGTAGATACTTAGAAGTGGAATGGCTGAGTCATATGGTGAATGTGTGTTTAACTTTATAAGAAACTGCCAAGCCGGTTTCTAAAGTGGCTAGACCATTTCACAGTGTCAGTAGCAATGTCGGCCAATTCTACTTCCTCTGCATCCTTGTCAACACTTGGTATTGTCAGACTTTTCATTTTTAGCCATTCTAGAGGGTATGTACTAATATCTCATGTTTTAAATGGCATTTTGAATAATGATGTTGAGTACTTTTTCATACACATCTTGGCCATTTGTAATTGTCTTTGGGGAAGTGTCTGTTAAAATGTTTTGTCCATGTTTTAATTGACTTCTTTATTTTATTATTAAATTTTAAGAGTTCTACGTTCTGGGTATGAGTTCTCTGATAAATATATATCAACTGTTTTGTCCCAATTTGTGGCTTGCTCTTTCATTTTCGAAAAGGTGTCCTTTTAAGAGCCGAAGTTTCGCATTTCGATAAAGTTCATTATCTAGTTTGTCTCTACCATCCATGCTTTGTTATTGTTGTTATCTAGGAATGTTTTACCTACCCCAATATCACAAAGATGTTTTTACTTATCTCTAGACATTTGATCATTTTAGCTTTTACATTTAGCTCTATGATCCATTCTTGAAGCCCTCTAACCTCTCAAAACTTGGAAGGCATTTCCACACTGAGAGCTGAGGGTCTGACCAGTGGGTTCAGGGACAACAACGCGCCACTAAGGCTTGTCTCCTCTTAGGTCTTCGGTACAGCTGCGATCAGTCTCCAGTAGCACAAGTGCCGCGTGGTATCTAATAAGGTGTCTCTGAAACAGTGTGGAGTGCTCGCCAGGTGAATGCAAGGTGATTGTTTGACCTTTCCAAGACTGTACTTTCATCTGTAAAATGGGGATAAGAAAACCTGCCATGCAGGAGAGCCACCAGCATGAAGTGGAGAGTGGATGTGAGGAAGCACTTAGCAGGGTCTGACCCGTGGAGGCCCTCACTGCTGTTGTGGCTGTGTTGCCTCAGTGTTATTTGAATGCCATGCAGATGGCTTGGCCCGGGTTTTTATAAAACTGAGCTGATGGCATGTGTTGATAGCTCTCTGCTAGCTCATTTGAACCTTTTTAAAAATAGGGCGCTCACTATATTTGGCAGGTTGCTGCTCTGGTATGAAGGGACTTTTAGGGCCATGCTGATGAAGCAGCTGAGCATGGCTCAGAGGTGGCTACCAGTGAGCGATGAGTCAGGACGCCTTTGGCACGCTCCTAGCAATATTTAAAAAATGAGTCCACGTGGGAACTTTCTGTTTATTCTCAGGAGCAGAAACAGATGGGAATTATGGGAAAGCCTTAGTCTTCACTCTGACAGATGATGTAGTCACGTTGCCTCCTCCCCAGCCTTCCGCAAAGTCAGAGACTGTGCCCCCAAATGTAGTTGAATAGAGGCAACAGGACAGAAGTGCTTATGGATCTATTTTCAGGCTTGTAGTTTTATGCCTTGGACTTACTTTCTTCTTAAACTTTTACCTGTGCAGCTGAATACTCTTTCTCAAACTGCTCTGGAGAGTGATGCTTTAATTCTGGCAGTTCTGATTGAGTTCCTGGTTTAGTTCATTCTGTGTACACAATGACAGCATACAAAGAGTCATGTCATCCTCCATGCCTCGGTTTTCTCATCTGTAAAATGGGGCTGACAGTAATGCCCTACGGATTTGTCTGAGGATTAAATTGGTTACTACAAATGAAATGTTTGGAAGAGTGCCGGGCACGTGGTAATAAACAATCTAAGTGCTATCTATTAGTATGATTTTTTTATTCTACTTGAAATTGCCTTTTATCCCTCTATGAGTATGCGTGCACACACAGTGAGTATCCGGTGAGTGTTTGGGAGAGTCTTATCTGCACTTACATTCTTCCTTTGATCAACTGAGTGTCTGTTTTGGAAGTCCTCAAGTGGTAGGCAATTAGCAATTAACAATAGCCGAGATTCCTCTTAACCTTTATTTAACTTACTGAAATTCTCCTTGCTTCAGTGACATTGTGTGGCTCCCCTCCCCCACCCCAAGCAATTTCTGGAGAGCTGCAGGAAGTTTGGGTTGAGTATAGCGTAGAAACATGAATTCCTGTCACAGCCTGTTGAAAAGTACCTCTTCAGCATTCTTAGCACTGTATGTCTTCCTACTGAGAGGCGCTCCTTCCCTCGCATTGTTCCTTCCATCTGGTCAGAGGAGCCTAGCCCTCCTCTTCAGTCTCTCAAATGTTGTGCAAGGCATCATCCCATCAAAGTAGTTGGAGAGGTGGGAAAAGTTGAAGTGTGTGATGAGGGTGGAATGGTGGGGGGCGGGGGGGTGCCTGTTCAGCTCCAAAGTGTCCGAGAAAAGTAGAGGTGGATAAGCTCCATTGGAGAGGGCTGTGGGGTGTGTGTGTGTGCAGAGTTCTTACTCCACACCACATGTGGGAAAACTGGCTCACAGGGAAGAGGAGAGAAAAAAAGGCTGAAGTCTGTGTTCTGAGCCTCTGCCAGGGTCTTCCTACTCTAGGATGGTGAAGGTGAAGGCTGCCACCCTACCCTGGTTCAGAAGCCATAGATCTCTCAACCAAACGCAAAGAGCCAGCCACCCTGGCTTCAAGGGCCTGCAGCCTGTATAGGAGTAGCAGAGCCCCGTGTGCAGAAGGGCCTCATGCTTGGGGATTAATGTTCTGCGATTGTTACCTTGAAATTCTTCATGATTTTATCATCAAGTTTGTATTTTGTAAATGGAACACAATGGTACTGGGGCTTAGGGCATCAGCTCACAGTGGTCCTGCCTCCTGCTCCCTAGGTTGGGTTCCTGGCTGATGGCTGCCCTGCCCACACACTGTGACTCCTGCCACCTTCTGCCTTCATAGGGGCCCTGGGTACAGGTGCAGGAAGGGGTGGGGCCAGGAGCACGTGCCCCGCCCAGCTTGCTGTAGGTGCCTCTGCTCTGAGATTACAGTGTCATGACACTTTGGGAGGGTACGGGCAGGTATGGGTCGGGGTGACTGGTTTACAGGAAGAACCTAGCTGGGGCATAGTATGTGGGTCACACATTTGGCGGAATGGGGGAACTTAGCAGCTGGCGGGCCATGCACTTTCACGCTTATCTCACCTCCCTCACCTCCCTCATCTCCCTTCCTCCCAGGGGCCATGCATTCATCCCCACACAGGGTTATTCAGAGACTGCTGTGTGCCAGGCACTGTGCTCGCCAGTAGAGCGTATGAAACTGAGAAAGCTCCTGCCCACTTGGAGCCTATCCCAATGGAGGTGGTTGGGAAACAGAGAGAAAGCAAGTAAATGCCTCAGGTACGAGTGAGTGCTCTGAAAAAAAAAAAATACAGCAGGGAAAGGGGATAGACAGTCACTAGGGATGGGAGAGGCAGGGTGCTATTTTAGAAAAGGCTTTGCTGATGAGGTGACATTTGAGTCCCAAAGGAATTGAGATTGAGAGCCACACAGCCATCTGGGAAGACAGAACAGTTAGTGCAAGTACTCTCTCTACAGTGGAAACGCTTGTCTTGGGCCTGGAACAGCCAGGAGACAGGGGCGGGGGAGGGGACTGGAGCAGAGTGAGTCAGAGAGAGGCTGCTGCAGAGAGGGCTGGGGAGCCAGGCAGGGCCACCTTCCTGAGGGAACTTGTAGACCATGGTACAGACTCTACATTGTGTTCTGAGGATGACGGGAAGACACCGGAGGGGTTGGAGCCAAGGGAGGGCATGAGCAGTCTGCCACTTTAGGAGGATCACTGTGGCTGTTGTTTGGAAAACAGACTATAGCACAGGGGCAAGGGAGGCAACAGGGAGGCCACTTGGGAAGTGATTTCAGAGATAAAGTGAGAAGTGGTGACAGGTTAGAACAAGCTGGCAGCACTGGGAGTGGGCAAGTGGTCAGATTTGAGTTGTACTTCGAGGGTAGGATTAATTCTGATAATGTCTCCTTCAGACTGAAAACACTTTGATGGCTTCCTAGTGCCCTTGCTCTTGGGATCAAGTCCAAAATTATGAACACAGGCCCAGTGCCTACCTGGGCTTCCCTGGTGGCTCAGATGGTAAAGAATCCACCTGCAATGCAGGAGACCAAGGTTCGATACCTGGGAGGGGACGATCCTCTGGAGAAGGGAATGCCAGCCCACTCCAGTATTCTTGCCTGGAGAACTCCTAGTACAGAAGAGCCTGATAGGCTGAAGTCCATGGGGTTGCAAAGAGTCAGACAAGACTGAGCAATTGAATACAGTGCCTACCCACCTCTGCACCTGGTACAATGTTCTCCTTCAGGTTCTGTCTTTCAGCCCCAGTTTTTATTGCTTAATTCACATACTGGTCCCTCTGCCTGGAACAGTCTCCAGCTGCCCCTAGTTAAGTCTTACTCTTTTTCTCAGATCCCATCTCAATCAAAAGTCCCTCAGAGGACAGTGCTCTGACTTCCCTCACTCCAGGTGGCCCCTCTCTGGCCTTCCTAGTGCACCACACTGTCCCCCGTGGTCCTCATCACTCCCTTAGGTTCCCTTGTATGACGATGCGACCATCTGTTACCCCTAGAAGGCTGTAAGCTTCAAGAGGGCTGGGACTCTGTTGTTTCTGTCATTGTACCTCTTGCCCTGATACATGCTAAACTCAGTGACTCTTGTGGAATGAATAAAGATACAAATGAGGAAGTGTGGATGGCAGGAACAGAGATGTTGCCTCTGGAGCACCCCCGAGCCAGTACCATGGGGAACTGGCCAAAACAGCTGAGGGAAGACGGAGCCCTTCCCAGGGTTCTCATCGTAGTGATTGGATTGATGCCAGCCTGTGCCTCAATATTGAAGACCAGGCAGGGTAGCAATCTTATTTGAAGTCACCAGCTAACAAAGGCCTGTGGCACACATTATAAGTTGTGTTTTACTTGTAGCTCAACTTGTGTGGGGAGGTAAAGAGAAAATTATTCATTCTTCCTTCCATCGCCTTATCAAACACGATTTCTCAGATAGCTCTTTCTCTCTCCTGGATGAAATCTCAGGCAGGTCCCAGAGGTTTTCAATCCCCTTCAGTCTCAAGTGCAATCTTGTTTCAGTAAATAAAACGTCCCATCCAGTCTAACCTGAAAACTTCAATCTTTTATTCAATTTCTAGCACCTTCCCCCCTCCCCTACTCCAGCCTGCCTCTGACTGGGACCTGTGCAAAGGGAGGGGACAGAGAGGAGCAGTGATGTCCTCTGTCCCTGTTTTTCTGCCTTTCACTTTCTTCCCCAGTCTCTGGCTGCCCTTTCCAGTCCTTCCATAGTTGGTGCATAGGAAGGGGCTGAGGACAGGGCAGGGCACCCTTCAGGAGATGCGTGCAGCTGTTACTGGCAAGGGAACTTCCTGAGTATAGAGTGTGTTCAGTGTTGACTCTTGGCAGTTGTCATGGACTTCCCAGGTGGCTCAGTGGTAGAGAACCCACCTGCCAATGCAGGAGACGTGGGTTTGATCCCTGGGTTGGGATGATCCCCTGGAGGAGGAAATAGCAGCCCCTTCTGATATTCTTGCTTGGGAAATCCCATGGACAGAGAAGCCTGGCAGGCTGCAGTCTGCTGCTGCTGCTGCTAAGTCGCTTCAGTCGTGTCTGACTCTGTGCGACCCCATAGACGGCAGCCCACCAGGCTCCCCCGTCCCTGGGATTCTTCAGGCAAGAACACTGGAGTGGGTTGCCATTTCCTTCTCCAGTGCACAAAACTGAAAAGTGAAAGTGAAGTTGCTCAGTCATGTCCAACTCTTAGCGACCCCATGGACTGCAGCCTACCAGGCTCCTCCGTCCATGGGATTTTCAGGCAAGAGTACTGGAGTGGGGTGCCATTGACTTCTCTGAGGCTGCAGTCTATGCGGTTGCAAAAGAGTCGGACAGGACTGAGTGACTGAAAGAACAAACGGTCCCTCAGAAGACTTCAAGTTGCTGGGAATCTCTCCCCAGCAAGGCCTCTGGTGAGGGTGAGCATTCTCTGCCTGGCTTTGGTACAGTCTATCCCTTGGTGGGATCAGCTGCCTTCTAAGTGGTCCTCCTGGGCAGGAGCCCTCTCAGGACCACTCAGTCCAGATCCCTTCCAAGGACCACATTTGGTTCAGGGAAAATGTGAATGTGTCTCGGACCTTTCTGTCAAGGCAAGTGCTTGTGGTTCCAAGGGCAATTAACTCTACGCTGCTTCCAGGGTAGGCCAAGCACAGGCTCACACCTTCATTCTTCCCCAGGAGGGAGTCAGGTGGCTGCATTTGTGTCCCTCAAGCTTCAGGGAGCATAGTTCAGGCTCTTCGTGGTTCTCATAAAGCCCTTTTCACCTGGTTTAAGATGAAGAGAAAGAACCCGGTTCCCCTCACTCATGGCAGTGGGGGCACCAGCACTCCAACCAATCTCTCCCTACCTTCACTTGGCTTTTCCCATATGGCCTGTAGTTGGGTAATGGGCAGGATGACTTTATGCTTTGCTTTATCATCCAGAAAGGCTCACCTTTTAAAAAAAATTTGTAGTTGTTTTGTTCACTTTCTATAATTTTTTTTTAATTTGAGGTGTAACATTCATCCAGCAAAATGGATGGATCACAAGTGCACAGCTTGATGAATTTTCACAAAATGAACCTATCTATGTAACTAACACATAGATTAAACAATAACAAAAACAGGACACCTGCTAGCCCCTTCATGTCCTCGCCAGTCACTACCCTTCCCTCTGGGGTAACCACTATCCTGACTTCTAGGACTGTAGATTTATTTTGCAAACCAAGAAAATTTTGAGAGTGGAAGGGGCCATGTGGTATCTTGTCCCCCAGAATGGCTGCCATCAATTCCTTCTCTTCCCAGGAGTTAACCACTCTTACACTCCCTTGAATCTAGGCTTGCCTGTGACTCCTTAGAGCAATAGAAAATTGCAGGTATGATGTGTTGCCAGTTGTGGGCCTAAACTTTAAGAGGACTGGGGGTTTCTAATGCCAGCCTTGACCTTGAACATCCATAAAAGAGGTCCTGGCTACTCTGCTGAAGAGACAGGCCATGTAGAGGAGCACTGGGGTGCCAGACCTGTGAGTGAAGAAGCTGATCTTGAATGTTCAGCCCATTGAAACCTTCAGATGACTCCTGCCTCAGCCGCCATCTGACTACCAATGAGACTCTCACCCTTGGATCTTTAAGCAAAAAATTTGGTCCCCAGGTTCTTTAACCCCATTAAAGGGCAGAAAACGTGACTCCCTAGAGCAGAATTATTCACTAACTCCTTTCTCATTTCCCCCAGATGCCTTCTGCCTCCTTGAATAAGCCTTGACTCTCATTTCGTCTACAGAGCTTTGGCATGGAGGCCATTCTGTGCTTCTCTGATGAAGCAAAGAGGTAAGTCTTATTGACGGATGGGAATTAACCATAATGAGGATGCCTTGAGGGTATCATGGACACTGAACATATCATCTTCTCAGAAGCAGACAAAAGTCATTCAATAACAGATGGTGGTATAAAGCTCGGTGATGCTGAGCTTCTGCACAGAGACTCAAGGGCAGCTCTTGTGCAGTTAAATGTCGTGGCATCAGAGAAGGGCAAATAACAGAGTACCTGTTGGCCCCACTCAGGCCTCACCCTATTTCCCGTCCACTCTTCCAAGGCAGATAGCAGATGGGCTGCCAGACAAATGCCCCCAGAGGGCATTTCCTCAAGGACAGAGGAAACTAAGTAGATGTAGCCAAGCTTGGATGGGAACCAATGGTAGAATGATTTGTACTCATCCCTTGGAGAAGAGCCATTTTTCCTTTCTGCAAACTTAGGGTGTGTTATTTTCCTTTAGGCTTTGATGTGAGGTAGCAACATTTCTAGGTTTCACTGTCAAGTTTTTCTCCTGGAATTGAGACTTCTTCTTATGTAACTATTTTTTTTTTTCAAAATTGTATAAAAAGTGCTGGTTAATTGTAGGAGAAATATGCAAGTAGAGACAAAATATCAGCAATTTTTGGAGTTTGCGTTTCCATACTGTTGGGCATATCAATCCCTATTCACTTTCACTACTGAGATTTTGAATCCACAATCACATCACTTGGAACTTTCTCTTATTGGCACTACAGAGCTTATCACTTATCAATATTTACATGCCTGCAGAATGTGACTGTAACAGGTCATGTCCTGGGAGGGGTGCAAATCACATACAAAGTTCATTTGGCATTTTTTCACAGGTTACACTTTTCTAGAAGGCAAATACATACTCTGCCCACATGGCATCAATGATTTGAAGTATTGTGACTGCTCAGGTTTCCTGTTGTATCATATATTTTTGTACTCTGTGATGTTTTTCACCTGTTTCCTATTATATGAAGTAATTTCTTCTGAACCTTGTCTGGAAGACATACTAGAAATGTGAAGAACATGGAAGAAAGGAAAATGAATAAAATGTGTTTCAGTTATCTGTTGCTATGTAGTAAACCACTATGACATTTAGTGGCTTAAATAGCAATGATTTATTATATTGTGTGATTCTGTGGGTTGGCTCAACTTAGCTGGGCAGTTCTTCTCCTCTACATGAAGCTGGCTGAAGTCACTCATGTGGCTGCATTCTGCTAATGGCAGGGCTGGAGCTGTCTGTGGGACGCCTTGGTTCTTCTCCACATGGCCTCTTCATGTTATTAGCTTGGACTTGCTTATACAAAAGTGGTCTCAGGGTTCTAAAAGCAGGAAAGTAGAAGATGCCAGCCTCTTAAGGTCTCAGCCCAGTACTGAGAAATTAAACTGTACCAAGTACACAGCACACTATTGCTCATAGTGAGTCACCAAGTCAGCATTAGATTGAAGGGGAGAGAAACAAATTCCATTTCTATATAAAAAGGATCAGCATGTACATGAAGGATGGGAGAAATTTTGGGTGGCCATCTTTGGTGATAGTTAACCACCAAGGAGAGGGAAATATAAGGGAATGGTGAAGGAAATAAAACCCACAGAAATTAAAGAATGAAAATGCAAGAATATAATAGGGATACTCTATAAATATTCATTCATGTGTATGTTACCAACATTTAGCGTAGAGTGTGGCACAAAGAGGCTCCTGGTTAATATTTGTTACATAAATGAATTTCATAAAGTTTGTGTGGCAGAGCCTGGCTAGTTACTCATCAGACTGTGTTACATTCTTCCTGGGATCATAGACAGACCTCACTTTCCAGCCTCCCTGTGGTTAGGAATGGCCTGTGAGTTCTATCTGATGCAAATTCAGTGGAAGCACCATTTCCAAGTTAGATCCACAGAGACTTCTCAGATTGCTTCCTTCATGCCCTTTCCCTCTTCTAGATTCCTAGGATGGAGACAATCTCCAGGGTGACCTTTTGAAGACATTTAAGCAACAAGATGGAAGGAGCCTAAGCCTAATTATCACTTTCAGGAAACCCACCTGATGAAGAATGCCCACTTTACATGGTTATTAACCTAGTTTATGTTAAGCCAGTGACATTTTAGAGTTTATTTGTTATAGAAGTCAGTATTATCTGAAGTAACACATCTCTGTCTCCCAAGCATCCTGTCATTTCAAGGCTTACAATGAAGTTCAAATTCATTATAACTGATATTGTTAAGCTCTAGTTGGTATAGTGACAAGTATATTTGGAATCACACTGGGGGAGGCAGACTTCTAAACGGCCCCCAATGATTCCCACCTCTTGAAATTCATATAATCCTCTTCCTCTGGTTGTGGGGGCTTCCTTCATGGCTCAGTGGTTAAGAATCTGCCTGCAATGCAGGAGATGTGGGTTTGATCCCGGGGTCAAGAAGATCCCCTGGAGAAGGAAATGGCCCTCCAGTATTCTTGCTGGGAAATCCCATGAACAGAGAAGCCTGGTGGGCTACAGTCCATGGGGTCACAAAGAGTCAGACACAAATGAGTGACTAAACAACAACAACCTGGATGGATGTGGACAGATCTAATGACCTGTTTCTAATTAATGAAAGTGAAAGTGAAGTCACTCAGTCGTGTCTGACTCTTAGCAACCCCATGGACTGTAGCCTACCACGCTCCTCCATCCATGGGATTTTCCAGGCAAGAGTACTGGAGTGGGTTGGCATTCCCTTCTCCAGAGGAACTTTCCAACCCAAGGATCTAACCCTGGTTTCCTGCATCACAGGCAGATTCTTTACCATTTGAGCTACAGGGAAGTTTCTAATTAATAGGTCAAAGATAAAGGTCACTTTCATGATTAGATTACAAAAGTTTGTGCCTTCCCTTGTGCTAGCAGATTCTTTCCCTGGCTTTTATGAAACAAACTGCCATATTGGAGAGGCCCATGTGGCAAGGAATTGAGGATGGGTTCCACCCAACAGCTAGTGAAGAACTGAGGCCCTCAGTCCAACAGCCTCAAGGAACTGGAGCCTCCCAAGAACCCCATCAATGAGTTTGGTAATGGATCCTTCTCCAGTTGAACCTTGAGATGAGACTAGAGCCTCAGTCAATATCTTGGTTGCAATCTTGTGAGAGACTTTGAGATAGAAGACTCAACTAAGCTTCACCCAGACTTCTAACCCAGAGAAACTGGGAAATAATGAATGTGTATATATTGTTGTAAGTTTCTAACATTTGGGGTAATTTCTTGTGTAGCAATAGACAACTAATACACTCACATATTTGGGGTTTAATCGGGTTTACCCACAATCTATTAACATTGGTAACCTTCTAATTTCAAATAGGCAGTCTTAGAGATAAATGTATGTTGAAGTGTTTCTGGCTCCTGTTTGCATTTTTAAACCATGTGCTTCTGGAAAAATTGCCCTAGCACAGTGCTCTGGTTACCTAATCCATTATGTACTATGAAGAAAGTCTGTTTGGTTTAGTGTCTGCAATTGTAGCAGGAAAAACAAAGTCTGTAAGAAGAGAAGCCGGGAGAGGCAGACAGAACTGAAACATGAGTGCTGTGTACCCAATGACCTAGGCTGAAGAAATCTGGAACATTCTACATCCATCTGAAAGACAGGAAAACCAACAGGTGCTTCAAGAATAACAGAGAGACTCTAGGAAAGTTATTTATGCCTTCGTCCTGGTCAACAGCCTATTTTCAGGAGATGAGTTAAGGTCTGTGGAAAGAGCATGGAGCAGCCTGTAGGAGAAAGAAAAAAAAAGTAAACACATTTAGAAGGTCTGGCAGCAATAGCTTCACAGTCCTTCAAGACAACTGTTGACTGAAGCTATGGAGAAGCTGACCCTTCTGCATGGAACTTGTCCAGCTAGTTGTCGAATTAGTTCCCTACTGACCCCCACCCTGAGGTCACATCCTCTTATCCTGTTTATATTGGGTGCTGCTCTTCCCTGTAGTTAGAAATATTATTTTGTTTCCATATTGCTGTCAAAGTGTTGAAGGGGAGGGGAGCTAGACCATGAAGGTCATGTGATTTCAAGACAAACGGAAGGGGGCACATTTCATACTGGTGGAAAATCAGTGTTTAAAAAGCAGATTCAATACCCGCTGTCATTGCTGATGTTATCTACCTCATCCCGGAAGGCATTTGACTGGGAATTTGATTCAAGCTCTCTACACTTAACTAACCTCATCTAAATAAAGAGACTAGATTAGTTGGATCTTACGGTCTATGACTTCCCTAAAGTTTTATGACTCAATGACTCTTATGGTAGAAATTTCAGGCCAGGAGGAAAATCCATTATAAGGTTTCTTTAAAAGGAGAAAGAAGGCTGACTGGAGAACAACTTTATAATTAACTTGACTGATGATGCTACAGGGCAAGTTGAAATTATACTAGGTGATAAGGATTCATCCCCAACTGTGCTTTTAGTACAACCCTGATATCATTCTTGTTTGGCTAAACCAAAGGGAACTTTTTCTATTCTGGCAGCTGAGCCTCGTCCTAAGAAAAGATTAACTGGAATCAGTCTCTTCCCCAGTGACTCTGCATTTCTCAAGTGCTGAGTCACTTGGAAGAGACTGATGGCGCTGAAAATATCCAGTCCACCAGGCTTTGAAATATCCAAGTATTTCCTTCATTCAGTATAATCTATGAGAACATCCCAACATGAGCAGTCCTTCCACAGGGATTGTGTTAACATGTCAGCTGAACCTCTTTATATTACATTATCCCATTCTCCTTTAAAAAAACTGAATCATGATCATACTATTTTACTTCCTCCCCTCAATTTTTGGACCTCTCCAAACAACCCATACTCACCTGGTATTTCAACATATAAGTCTTTCAGGGTCTGTATGCAGTTGGTTAACAGATACCAAACTATTAACACTACTCCAGGACTTATTCTTGTTTCTCTTCTCTCTTCACTCAGCATACTTTCCATGACTTCTTTTATCTCAAGGTTTCATTTACAACCTAGATGTAGATATCTTCTAAATGGACCTCTTCTGTCATAAACTGTACCTACACTTCAGTCAGCTCCACACCCTTCAAACCCTACATGTCCTGGAGCAGAATTCATCATTTTCCCATTCAAGCTCCTCTTCCTCACTTCTCCATTTTGGTGAGTGGCTCCATCATTGACCAGGATGTCACCTAAGGCTCATCTTTCCCCTTACTCACTACAACCAGTTACCATACTCTGGCAATTTTCCTTTTAACCATTTCTTGTATATGTTACCTCCCGTTAGCTCTCACTCTTCCTCCTTTGCATTAACCCTTATAATCTCTAAACCCATACCACTGCAGTGGACCTTTGGACTTCCTTCGGCCACAGAGTCCCAGGATGAGAGTAAAAATCACTGCCGGAATATCTATTACAACACTGCCTTTCTTTCGCTCCACCCCTAACCGTCTAATGGAATTCCAGATTCGCTCAAATGAGTTCTAAATGGTTGTGGTATTCTCCAGGGAGCGTTTCAGAGGCAGTCTGGGAACCAGTCTTCTTGGCTCTGCCCCAAGAGCTGCCATTTTCCTATTTTTCTACTTCAGCTAGCTTTAGTGATATGCTTTATCATCATTGTTAAAAACAGCAAAAAGTTCAGTGCTGCTGGTGTCTACCAATGCCCCCGGCCTTGCCCACTGAGGTGTGGTCATTACTGCTGATGCCAGGACCCAGGGCACTGTTTCTCATCCCATGGAGAGTATGGATACGATGCTGCCAAAGGACAAGTTCTTGCTGCCTCATGGGTATTTATGCTAGTGAACTGCATCCTTTTTGAAAATATTTTATTTGTTTATTGTAGCCCTCTAACCTTAAGACTTGAGTATGACTCCATGAACCTGAGACAGAAGGCGATCTTATTGATAAACTGATCTCTTTTAGAATCGTTACCCTTCCCTTAGAGCTTTATCCTATTGCCCTTGAATAAACATGGCACATCTATTCTTTTTTCCCTTAAAAAGAATTATTTCCCAGGATGCATTTCAGCCCCTCAGACAGTTCCACCCCATCCCCCAGCCTTGTATGAAAACAGGCCTGAACCATGGGAAGAACACACTATATGCTCAGGAGTGGACTGCTGGGAGCTAATAAACACAAACCACAGTTTTCCACAAAGATTTTTTTCAGCTGAAGACAATAAACTTATTGACCAAGCAAGGAAAACAAAGGTTTAGTAGGCTTTGGGATACCAGTCCACTCTCCACAATGTTGGCAGAGTCATTGCTCTAAAAAATAAAACAGCTCATGTTTCAAACTTCCCTGGTTAAAATCTCCCCTGATTAAAATCTTTAGTGATTTCCTAAAACCCAAAACACAATCCAAAGTCTTCAACAATGCAAGCAAAACTCTTCAGAAATCAGTCATAGCTTCCTTCTCCAGTAATTGCTTATGAAACCAGAAAAAGTTTCCCTAAATCAGCAGGTTCTTGATCATTGTGTGTGTGTGCATGAACCACCTGCAGTATAGCAAAGAGATTAAGAGCATGGGCTACGGGTTCAGACAGGTCAAAAATCAAGTCCTGCCTCTGCCTTTCCCAGCTATGTGAGTTCAAGGAAATTAACCTCTCTCTCTAAGCCTCAGTTTACATATCCGGGAAAATGGGAATAATTATAGTGCCCATGTTGTGGACTAAAAGAATTATAAATGTTTTCAATGTGCTTTTTTTTTTGGCGGGGGGGAGGTGTTTTTTTTTTATCATTGAGAACTGAGACTTTTTATTGTAGTAAAATATACATAGTATAAAATTTAGCATTTTACCCGTTTTTATACAGGTCAGTGGCCCTAGTACATTTGCATCACTGTGCAACTGTCACCATCATCATCTCCAGAATTTGTTCGTCATTGTTGTGAAAGTGTCAGCCACTCAGTCATGTCTGACTCTTTGCGACCCCATGAACTGTAGCCTGCCAGGCTCCTCTGTCCATGGGATTCTCCAGGCAAGAATACTGGAGTGGGTTGCCATGCCGTCCTCCAGGGGATCTTCCCAACCCAGGGACTGAACCTAGGTCTCCTGCATTTCAGGTAGATTCTTTACCATCTGAGCCACCAGGAAATCCTCAACATAATGTTAAATACTAACTCCCCATTTGCCCCCTTCCTCAGCCACTGAAAACCATTATTCTACTTCCTGCCTCAATGAATTTGACTATTCCAGGTCCCTCCTATAAGTATAATCATACAATATTTGTCCTTTTGTGTCCTCCTCATGTCACGTAGTATGATGTCTTCAAGCGAACTGCGTCTTCTGAAACTTGGATGCCAAAGACAGAAGCAGTAGTGAAAATGGAACAGAGTGGAATGGTATCAAGGAAGAAACGTTTCCTGAACTCTGAAGTTGGAGTGTCTGCTTTCAGAGAAGTGGCAGGGTCCTTGAGTGATCCTGAGTGTCGATGTGGAGCAAGCCTCAAATCAGTATCAGATCACCAGCTGCAGTGCAGGTTTCTGGAGGATAAGAACTGGGTCCTTTATTTTGCTCATAAGGACCGTTTCATACAGGAAACAAATTGGTCCATGCACTTAGTGACCTATGGTTCGGACTCAGGGTTGACATGCTTCTTCATGCCATGGCCAGGAGACACCAAAAGAAGCATGAGGGTAGAGGGGGTGTCCTCTATTGCTTGCTTGGCTTTTGAGGTCTTTGCCAGCTACTCAGGGTAAGGAGAGGGGTTGGAAAGAATGGTAGCACTATTTGTGAGCACAGATGAGATAGGGAGAAGAAGGAGGAGAAAGAGAGTCAGACAAACCAGCAGTGGGACAGGGGCTGGAAGGCCAATGGAGAGAGAAAAGATAAAAAGACAGGTTTTGGAAAGAACAGGGTGTGAATCAGATTCTAATTAGTCTTCCTATATGCTTCATGATAAAATTCCCCCTCCCCAGCATCATCTCAGGAGATCTTCAGTGTTTTTAAAGGCTTTTGGTAATTAGATTTTTGTTTCTTTTGGATATGCTGAGACAGAGGCTGGCCTCAAGGCAACCCAATTTTATTTGGGTTACACTTGAAACAATCAGGTTACTCAGGGCTACAGGGTAAATGACCAGTTTCTTTCCAAGGGAGACAAATTATGATGGAGGTGAATATAATGCATATAATTTTCTCATTCAGCAATTTTAGAAGTTGTCTTTATCTTTTAAGAATTCAGGATTAGAGCCAGCCTACTTGCGTTCAGATAGATCTTCACTCTTCCGCTTAGTAGCTGTGAAAACTTGGGCAAAGTAGTCACATTCTCTGTGTCTCAATTTCTTTATCTGTTAAATGGAAAAAATGATAGTTTATCCCACAAAAAAGCTGTTGTGGAAATTAAATGAGCTAAAACCTTTAAAGAGCTTAGAACAGGTCTAGGTACTTAGTAAGCACACCAACAAAGTTAGCTATTATAGTACTTTTAGTTATCTTCCAAAATAGATAAATTAAAGCATACAAAAAACATTGGAAATTAATACACACGTACATATATTTATACAATTATATTTTATATATTTGTTAATACATATAGGTATACGTGTGTGTGTGTGTTAGTCGCTCAGTCATGTCCGACTCTTTGCGACCCCATGGGCAGTAACCCACCCGCCAGGGTCCTCAGTCCCTGGAATTCTCTAGGCAAGAATACTGCAGTGGGTCGCCATTCCTTTCTACAGGGAATCGTTCTGACTCAGGGATTTAATCCATGTCTCCTGCATTGCAGGCAGATTCTTTACCATCTGAGCCACCAGGGAAGCCCATAGGTATACATAAATACGTGTGTGTGTGTGTGTGTGTGTGTATGAGAGAGAGAGATGAATGATGCTTTGGTAATTAACCTCAAGAGACTTTCCAACACTTATGTATCCATTCATTCAACAGATTTGTAACACCCCTCTATGATCCCAGCTAAAAAGCCAAGACTGTAAAAATGTGCATACCAAAGGTTGCAGTTGCTGAGGCCAGCACCATCTGAGACTCCAGAGAACACTTGATGATGTTAACAGAAAAACGAAGAATGATCTGGGGAGAGGATGAAGTGAAATGATTTGTCCAGAGCCATATGTTTTACCAGCATACTTTGGAATATAGCAGGTCAATCTGCTAGTCCCTTATTCTCTCTGCTTCTCCACCTGTGCAATGGAAATGATCACAGCAGCTTCATAAAGGGATTGTGAGGATTTGTGAGTTAAATCTGAACTCTTACTGGCTCAAGGATCATCCTCTACATTTCATAAAACAACTTTGTTTTTAAAGCAGAGGGATAATGACAGATGGCACATTTTCTGTGTGCCTCGTGTTGCTGTTACAGTCACATCTTGCTTTCTATTAGCACTCATCCAGGGATGCCCATGGAACTCCTGTGGCTTGTTCTGTAGTTGAGGCAGGGTCTGTTAGGGGATTGGAGGCAACCATTAGAATTCAAGGGTGAGGACAGGAAAGCAGGGCTGAGACTTCTGCAAACTAGAGATGAATTGAGGACCAGCCACTTTATCAACTAATACATAGAAAAAACCCAATCAGATAGTCCTCTGGCACATGAGCCCTTTGTTTATCAGCAGCCTGCCTCTCTGCGTGTTTGTGAAAAGATATTTGAGGGCCATGTATACTTAGAATTCTTGCTTCTGCACTGTGAGATCTATATCAGCTCCCAGCCCTGTTTCACTGGGTATCAGGTTAAATTATATGATAGCAGAGATGGGGAGTGAAAAAGGAGAACTATCTTCATCAAATCTCAACCATGGTATTCTCCTGTAAAGATTGTAACTGGGAGAGCACAGCCCATGCTGCCTTTGCAATTTCACATGTGTAATGGGGTGGTGTTGGTTTTGAGTGGTATTTTCAGGAAGAGACTGTCGCCACTAGACTTCCTAAAATGAAAATCTCATCTGTGTCATTGCATTGTGTATGAACTTTCTGTTGGCTCCCTGTTGCTTTTGGATCCAGAATTTCTTCATGTGGTGCAGCATAGCCTACCCTTCCAGTGTCATCGCTAGGCATGGCCCCTTCCACACTCCATAATCCAACCAGCCAGGATGATCTGGGATTAAATGAAGCAGTCCCCATGGTGGCTTAGAGCATAGGTTTGAGGTACAGACTCTTGATTTGAATCCAAGATGTCTCTATTGGGTAGCCTCAGACAAGTTACTTACTTCTCTGTGCTTCAGTTTCACCATCTATAAAATGAGGGGAATAATAGTATCATAAGGCCACCGTGGAAAGTACATGTGATAATACAGATAATGTGCTTAGAGTAGTACCTGACACACAGCAAATACCAAGAAATATTAGGTAGCGTTATTATTATTTGCAGCGATCTGAGTATGTCCTTCTCTCTGTTACCTCTGTGCTTTTGCACATGTGGTTTCCAAAGCCTGTCACGCCCTCTCCCCTTTTGTGCCTAAGAGCTAACTGGCTTTCAACACTTCTCTCAAGTGTCATAACTTCTTTGCCTCTCTTTGTACAGCCCACTGTTTAACATTTACCACAGCAGATTATTGCAGCTTTTGAAAAACAAGTTTTTCTTTCCCTATAGGATTGTGGCTTCCTTGAGGGCAGTGGTTGTCTTCATTTTTGTATCTCTAAGCCCCAGAAGTTTTGGCGTGAAACAGGCCTCAAAAATTATTAATGAATCCACCAAAAAAAACCACCAAAAAACAACCCTTGTATAAAATGACTGTAGCACCATTATTCATAAGAGCCCAGAAGTGGAAACAACTCAAATACCCACCAAATGATGACTGAGTAAACAAACGTGATCTGTCTGTACAATAGAATATTACTCACCCATAAAAAGGAATGGAAGGACTGACACATGCTACCACATGGGTGAACTTCAAAGACATTATGCTAAATAAAAGAAGCCAGACACCAGAGACCACATACTATATGATTCCATTCACATACTATATGAATTGACAGGAATAGGCAAATCTAGAGACAAGAGAGTTTAGTGATTGCTTAGGGCTTGGGTTGGGAATGGTAGGACTAGGGGGGTTAGGTAAAGGCCATGAATTTCTTTTAGGAGTGATGAAAATGTTCTAAAATTAACTGTAGTGATGACTGTACAACTCTGAATACTTGGAAAACTGTCAATTTTATACTTGAAATGGATGGATTGTATGGTATATGTATTATATCTCAATGATGCTGTTACCAAAAAAAGAAAAAAGTATCCATAGAATGGTGAATGAATGGGTGAATGGTGGGCATTTTGAGTTAGTGTTTAAAAATAAACACATCCAAGAACAAAATCTCAAGTGAGCCAGGGTGGTTACAAAATCCCTGAGCTAGGGTGGTTATTGAGGCTCCTTGCCATCCAGCCTTCCTGATTCCACATATCCCTTCTCAAGCACCCACTTCCTTGCTTGCTACCCCTGGCTGCTTGCTCCCCTTGGACCCTCGCTCCCATTCAGTTTCCCCTTTTCTCTCCTACTTAGATTTTCTTTTCCTCCTTCACAGTCAACCAGCCCCTTCTGGCAGTTTCTGCAATACCATGAAGGACATGGGACCTTCTTGGGAAAACTGAAATTTGAGAACCCAAAGGGACCCAGGACACATTCTTTTGCTGGAATATGGCTTTACAGATAAAGAAATGGAGACACAGATGGGTCAAGGGTGTTTATTGCCTAACCTCATACATGTCTTCTGTTCACCTGCTTAGACCTTAGCACAAGGTCTGCCTTCTTCACCTCCTACATACCTACTTCCAGGCCAGAATGCTCTGGAATCCAAAGTAGGTAGAACCAAACTATATAATTAATCAGTCAGTTCAGTTGCTCAGTCATGTCTGACTCTTTGCAACCCCATGGACTGCAGCATGCCAGGCTTCCCTGTCCATCACCAACTCCCAGAGGCTACTCAAACTCATGTCCATCACGTTGCTGATGCCATCCAACTGTCTCATCCTCTGTCATCCCCTTCTCCTCATGCCTTCAATCTTTCCCAGCATCAGGGTCTTTTCCAATGAGTCAGTTCTTCACATCAGGTGACCAAAGGATTAGAGTTTCAGCTTCAGCATCAGTCTTTCCAATGAATATTCAGGACTGATTTCCTTTAGGATTGACTGGTTGGATCTCCTTGCTGTCCAAGGGACTCTCAAGAGTCTTCTCCAACATCACAGTTCAAAAGTATCAATTCTCTGGCACTCAGCTTTCTTTATAGTCCAACTCTCACAGCCATACATGACTACTAGAAAAACCATAGCTCTGACTAGATGGACATTTGTTGGTAATGTCTCTGCTTTTTAATATGCAGTCTAGGTTGGTCATAGCTTTTCTTCCAAGGAGCAAGTGTCTTTCAATTTTCATGGCTGCAGTCACCATCAGCAGTGATTTTGGAGCCCAAAAAATTAAAGTCTGTCACTGTTTCCATTGTTTCCCCATCTATTTCCCATGAAGTGATGGGACCAGATGCCATGGTCTTAGTTTTCTGAATGTTGAGAGTTAAGCCAACATTTTCACTCTCCTCTTTCACTTTAATCAAGAAGCTCTTTAGTTTTTCTTCGCTTTCTGCCATAAGGGTGGTGTCATCTGTGTTTCTGAGGTTGTTGATATTTCTCCCGGTGATCTTGATTCCAGCTTGTGCTTCATCCAGCCTGGCATTTCACATGATGTACTCTGCATATAAGTTAAATAAGCAGAGGGACAATATACAACCTTGATGTGCTCCTTTCCTGATTTGGAACCAGTCTGTTGTTCTATGTCCAGTTCTAACTGTTGCTTCTTGATCTGCATACAGATTTCTCAGGAGGCAGGTCAGGTGGTCTGGTATTCCCATCTCTTGAAGAATTTTCCACAGTTTGTTGTGATCCACACAGTCAAAGGCTTTGGCATAGTTAATAAAGCAAAAGTAGATGTTTGTCTGGAACTCTCTTGCTTTTTCGATGATCCAACAGATGTTGGCATTTGACCTCTGGTTCCTCTGCCTTTTCTAAATCTAGCTTGAACTTCTGGAAGTTCATGGTTCACATACTGTTGACTCCTGGCTTGGAGAATTTTGAGCATTACTTTGCTAGTATGTGAGATGAGTGCAATTGTGTGGTAGTTTGAGCATTCTTTGGCATTGCCTTTCTTTGGGATTGCAATGAAAACTGACCTTTTCCAGTCCTGTGGCCACTGCTGAGTTTTCCAGATTTGCTGGCATATTGAGTGCAGCACTTTCACAGCATCATCTTTTAGGATTTGAAATAGCTCCACTGGAATTCCATCACCTCCACTAGCTTTGTTCGTAGTGATGCTTTCTAAGGCCCAGTTGACTTCACATTCCAGGATGTCTGGCTCTAGGTGAGTGATCACACCATCGTCGTTATCTGGGTCATAAGATCTTTTTTGTATAGCTCTTCTGTGTATTCTTGCCACCTCTTCTTAATATCTTCTGCTTCTGTTAGGCCCATTCCAGTTCTGTCCTTTATTGTGCTCATCTTTGCATAATGAATGGCTCACTACATATCAGGCGTTTTCTGTTCATTCTCTTCCAAGAATATTTCAGATAAAGATAACATCTCATCACATTGAATTCCAAAAGGTTTAAAATTTTTCCTTTTTGGCACTTTTTTTTAGTTGTATTTAATTGTATTGCTATGCAATTCATGATATAGTAGAGAGACTGCACTGGGAGAGTACAGAGATCTAGACCCTGGTTCTCACATGGTCACTAACTAGCCACGTGACTGGAGCAAACCCTTTAACAGCTCTGGACCTCCCTTCCCTCAGGGAGTTTTACATTTTCCCTGTAAAACTAGAGGTTGGGTGAAATTCCTCCTCCACTGTCTCCTTCTCCAGCCCATGGCTCTATAATTTGATAACTCTAGGTTGAAATAAAAAGACTATCAGCTAAGGCTTAGAGCTCTTTTCTGTGTAGAGATTTTCTTCCAGAGATACTTGTGGTAATTGAAACTGACCAGTGTGAACAGTTCTTCAACAGTGTATAAACCCAGGAATAATTGAAGAAGTATTTTTTGTTCATTCTGAGTATCATTATGCTAATTTGGGACATGACTGCTATGATAATAAAGAAATTAGAACCAAGATATACTGAAATCAATGCTAGAGATATACCAGGCACCTTCGTTTCTCAGTTTAACTCCTACAGGAATCTTATAAGGAAAAAAATATTCACCCACTGTACAGATGTGAAGAATGAGGTTTGGAGACATCACCTAACTTTCCCAGGGCAACAGTGAATTACGGGTGCCACAGGGATATGGCACCAGGTCTGCCCTACCCTCTGAGTTATGTTTTTCTCTACCACAATGGTGTCTCAGAACAGTAACTTTCTTAATAAGGAGTCAGGGATATTAAAAAAAAACCAAGCAAACCTAAAACCCCTGTTTTGGAGTCTTGATCCCCGACACTGTCATTACTTCTAATACTTCACTCCTTTCTATAAGATACTTTATTGATCAGGTATGTTACTTGGTCCCAGCTAATTTCTACTTTACAATAACTGCTCTGTGGCATTGATTGACCTAGTTTGGCTAGGCAGAGTTTGTGGTGTAAATGGATGTTGAAAGAAACCTACCAGACCTGTAACCCTTTCTGCCATTTGAGGCTCTTGGGCTGGCTGCAGCTGTAGACCTAATGAGAACTGCCCATGGGAGACAGATAATCTTAGTAAGAAGAGACCCTTTCCTGGGGAATTTTCTAAAATTCGAAAATTCTTTCTAAAAGTGCCCCAAATTACAACACGCACAATTTGAGTCGTTCCTATCATCTTGTCACCAGGGCTTCCCTGGTAGCTCAGCTGGTAAAGAATCCGCCTGCAATGCGGGAGACCTGGGTTTGATCCTAGGTTGGGAACACCCTGGAGAAGGGAAAAGACTACCCACTCCAGTATTCTGTCCTGGAGAATTCCATGGACTGTATAGTCCATGGGGTCACAAAGAGTCAGACACGACTTTTCACTTTGTCACCTTGACCTTGATCCAAGACCCAAACAGATGCTTCAGGTGACTATGAGGCTCTGAAAATAGTGTGCGTTGTTTTGTAAATATATGAGTTTGTTTGGGGCGGGGAGAGAATCCATGGTTTCATCAGACTCTTAAAAGGCTCCATCAACCAAGAAATGCTAAAACCCCTGGCTAGTTTCAAGAAGCCTTCCCTGATCGCTATCTCTTAGGGCTCTTGCAGAATTTGTGACTTCTTTCCCCTGGGGGGAAGGTCGACTTGGGCCTGCATCAACCCCAGCCCTCCTAGAAGCAGCCTGGAGAAGAAGGATGTTCAAAGTTAGCAGACGTGTGCTCCAATCCTCCCCGAACCACTGTCTTAAGATGTTTTTGTAACTGAAGTCTGTTCCTAAGTGTGGTTCGAAAAAACAGACTGGGGGTGCTAAACGATTGGCTGTCTTTGTGAGATGTAACTTCACATGTAACTCTTCTCATTGACACATGAAGTTAAAATATGCATTTTATAGTACACTGCTGGTGGCTGGTCTCCATCCCATCCAAGTCAGTGATGACCTATGGTGGGGCTGACTCCGAGTGCTCAGGGGTTAGCCCCCTTGGGAGCATCCCTGAGTCGATGTCAGATGGAAGTTAGCCGCAATTACTCTATCTTCCCCTGCTTGGGTAGGATAATTATTCATACCCTCGCCCAGAGGTCCCTAGCAGGGCTGAGCCCTGACTCCCCCACCGTGATTTGTATTGAGCCCTGCCTTGCCTCTGTCCCCCTCCGTGTGTCACTTCCCCACCTCCCAACCAGTGCTTCCTGGGGTCACCTCCCAAATAAACCACCAGCCCCAAATCCTTGTCTCAGGTCAGCTTCCGGGGGAAACTCAGCCAAAGACACACTTAAGAATAAATATTTACACATATGTTAATGCATACATCATATTTTATAAATGTTGGGAGAAGAAAATTTTTCATATACAGTCTTCTCCCCAACATCAATAAAAAGGCAAATTGAGAAATGTGAGATTTAATATTCCACAGTGAGTTGTCAGCAGTTTCAAAGCCCAAAGATGTCTGATAAAACATGTAATTTATTCAACCTCATTTCCTATGATCCTCCAATATTTGCTTAACTGTATTAATACTGTGGGACTCATCTGCCTTAGTTGGAAACCCTCTCCTTAAATTCTTTTTTAAATTAACTAACAAAAACTTCTAACAAAAACCTCTGCTTCTGAAATGTGTATCATCTGATATTGTTCTATGCTCTGGAAGGAACATGTGAAAGAAATAGTCGTGTATTTCTCATAGCATGTGATAGATGTTTCCTTACCACTTTTCTCACTCCCCTGCCTGCCCTTTATGAGCTGTCCCCAGCCTTTCCTTAGCATCTAGCTACATGTCAGGAGAGATAAATAAGTGAACGTTTTTCATCTAGGACTTAAGTATGCAGGATGCTTTTCAAGATTCAGCCACAGCTACCCAAACCTTTCCTGGAGCATCCATCTGTAGGGTTATATGGTTAATGGGGCTACTCTGGCTACTTTCGAATTAGTGCTATGCATGTGGTTTTCCGAAGGACCCATTGGTATTGAGGAAGAGCAACAAGAAAGGGAGATGTGGATTAGATGACTCTATTCTTTGTTCTATGGTTCATATACAGGTCCTGTGTTGCCACAACACAATCCCAACAAAAGTCTTTTTTATAAGGCTCTAAGTTATTATTGGCAAGAATCCCAACAGCTTTTCTTTGGGAATCCATGCTTATTTGTTCAGTGGAGGAAATAAGGGGAGAGAAATAGGTAGTTAGTGAGCAGAGAAGGGCCACAATAAAGTTCTGTTCCTATTCATCCCTGTCAAAGCTACCTTGGCCTATCTCAGACAGCTGTCACTGTGGGGTGCGTAACAGATGACCCTAAAACTCCATGGCTTAAAACAATAATTTATTTCTTGCTTGAATGTCTGTGCATTGACTTGAGGTTGACTGATCCAGGCTGGTTCCCACTGGGTTTGCTTCCAGGGTGTAGATTGGATCCGAGTCTGCTCCTCTGATCTCTCACCCTCCTTGGATCTGCAGAATATATGTGGCATGTTCTTTTCATGACAAGGAGAAATACAAGCGGGAAGGCTCACTTTAAGCCTCTGCTCATGTCACATCTGTTAATCTCATTTGTCCAAGTGAGTCACAGAGTGAAGCTCAAAGTCAAGGGGCAGGGGAGTATTCCACCCACAGTCAGGCCACGGCAAGGTTGTATGTGTAGGTGGATAATATCAGAGTAGTGAAAAATTGGGGTCAGTCATTTGGCCTACTAGATATTCTCATCTGGGCACCCAGCACTTTAGACAGGCCATCTCATGGCACCTCTGCAGCGCCTTAGCCTTATGTGTCCACATTTCTGAATGTGCTACCAGACTGAGAAACCAGAGCTGGGCTTATTTATCTTCGAGTCCCCAGGACCTAGGAAAGTACTTAGTACACAGTACCAAAGCAGTCCAGTGTGAACATGGACACTCAATAAATGGGGTCTTCAGAGTAGAATAGAATTGAATTGAAAGGACTTGAGGAAAGCCTTGCAAAATGTGCTTTTTGTCCACCCCTTAGACATTTCCCCCTTAATATAGTATGTATAAAGCACCTACAAGTTTCATTTGAATCTTCTTACATTCACAGTAAGATGCAATTTTAAGTCATCTATCAACTAATCTTTCTTTTAAACATGAGATGTTTGAATGGCAACATATGAGAGTCATTGTGAATGTTGACTTTCCCAGTCTAATCTCATCGTTCAATTTGGCCCCCAATTCTCTTTTTATTCCCCCTTTTATAAGAACTGTCATTCCTCACTCCTTATTAATCAAAATTCTATGGTTTATCTTTTTGTTGCTGCTAAATTATTTTATTACATCAAATCTGTTTCTAAACTACGCATCCTTATCTCTCACAGAACATACACCAATTTCATAAAATATAATCGACCCATTTCCATCTACATTGGTTTGCATAATTCATATATGTTAAAACTATAATGGCTACATTTTAAAAGAGCTGACTATGTGCCAGGTACTGAGCTCCACCATATGTGTTATCTTATTGTGTGACAGTGAGACTAAGGATGGGGTATACCCAGAACCTCCCCCAGCCAGGCTATCTGGTTCTAAATCCACATGCTTAACCACTAGGCTTATTGCCTTGAGATCTTTAATCTCTGGAGTGTTAGCAAGAGCATGGACCATGGGCAGGAGACCTCAGCTCAAGTCCACCTCCTTTTCTGACTACATTTGTGAACATTGGAAAAGCATTAGAGCTCTGTGAGCCTTGGTGTCTTATTTTGTAAAAGTAGGAGCTCACAATTACCTTACTTACCATGCAAGGGAGTTCTATGTGGAAATACTTTAAAAGATGTAGCATCCAGCTCAAGCTCTAAGGAATCTTGACTGTATTCTCTTCTACTGTCCACTAGATTCCTACACTGACCATACTTCCATCAGAAGTGATCTTGTCCTTGGTTTCCTCTCCACATTTGCTGACAAGGCACATTTAGTCATCTGTCCTGAGAAATTTCATTTCCCTTGAGCCTTCCTATTTGTTTGTTGAACAAACCACACATCACTAGCAATGTCATATTCCCAGACTTTCTCGATATTTCTTGATTAATTTCCCCCTTGTCCTTGTGGCTTCACTGTTTTCCCAGGCTCTTCCCTCAGAGGAGCTGCAGATTGTGTCTGATTGTGTCTGCACTTGCCAAAGGCCAAATGGGAATTTGAGAGCTTCAGTTTTTTCAAGTTAGTATTTCATCTAATTGGCTCCAAATATTTGATTATTTTCAAAAGATAACAGTCTCATTAAAAAAAAAAACTTTGACCTAATTATTCAACCTTATAGTTTCTCTTTGGGATTTTCATCTCTCACTCCATCTCTCAATTCCTGGGTATGTAATGGGGACCAAAAGCAACAGAATCCCTGCTTCCTATATTTCACAGTCTCAGTGTGTGTGTGTGTGTGTGTGTGTGTTTATGATTGACCTGGTGCTAAGTATTTCCACCTAACTTGTGTTGGCCTAATAAGAAAACCACAAAGGCAGATCTTATATGTTAATGAAGCATTTGTGCCAAATGCACATCGCTTGAGCCAAGGTTTCCTAGTAATTTGAAAATAGTTTGCAAAGCACTGGGAAAATCGAGCCATTGTTTGACCTGTGGTTGTGTAGGCATAATGTCCCCTCTCATACTCTTAGTGACAGTTGCAGTTTAGTTTCAGAAAACAATATTATCCCTTATTTTAAATCAACATTGTTAATTAGAATTGCACCACTGTTATAGTTCCACTTACATTGATTCGCAAATGTTGAAGGGCTTTAAATATGTAGACAAGCTAAAATGAAGGAATCTATATTATGTTTGCCTGTAATGAGCAATATTTTAATCAAATATTTGTATTTGAGTCAACATCTAAGACAAATTTTTCTTCAAAAAGGTCTGAATATTATTCAAATTTGAAACACACAAAAGCTTCAGATTTTTCTCTGAACCATCACCAATAGCAGATACCAGTGAAGAATATCCCTCCCTCACCTCTGCCATCACTGCCTTTTGCTATATAGAATTATATTATATATGGTATAGTTATCTATGCTACAAATAAAACATATGCATACAAATATTACTGTATCTACAATGTACATGCGTGCCCATGTGTTACAGTACAGAGTCACATATCCCAAAATATGTGCATGGTACTTTGGGGAAATGCCTTAAGAAATTTTTCATGGGAAATTGGCTATAGATTACCTACTGGATTTAGAACTTCCATATTTGATGTCTCAAAGTCTTTTTGCATTTTGTTGTTGTTTTTTAGTCACTCAGTCGTGTCTGCCTCTTTTGTGACCCCACAGACTATAGCCTGCCAGGATGCTCTCGCATGGGATTCTCTTGGCAAGAAATCTAGAGTGAGTTGCCATGTCCTCCTCAGGACCCAGGGATCAAACCCAGGTCTCCTGCATTGCAGGTGGATTCTCTACCACTAGCACCATCCAGGAAGCCCAGGACTTATCATAAGTTCCGACAATCCTGCTCCGAGATATTTACTCAAAAGAAATGGAAACATGCCCCCACAAAGACTTTTACACAAATGTTCATAGCAACTTTATTTGTAACTGCCTAAATATTCCCCAACAAAAGAATGGTTAAAAAGTTCTACTGTGTTCATACAGTGGAATACTATCTAGCAATAAAGAGGAATGACTTGCGGCACAAAAACAATGTGAATGAATTGCAAAGCCATTTTGCTGAGTGAAAGAAGCCAGACACACACTCAGAAACACATACTGTGTGATTCCATTTCTCTGAATTTCTTAAAAGGACAGATCTTACCTGTAGTGACAGAAAGCCATCAGTGGTTTCCTGGGGCTAGGGAAGTATTAACTGAAAGAACATAAGGAAAATTTAGAAGTTGCTGAAAATACGCTGTATTTTGATTGTGGTGGTGTATGTATTTGCTAAAACTAATGAACTGTACACTTAAAATTTTGTTTTCTGTTGCTTATATTTCCCGAGGTTGTTTGTAAAATTGGACAACAGTTTCTAAATTAAAAATAAACAATATTGAAAGTACTCATCATCGATTTCAATGCCTTTGAAGGAAATGCTTTGCTTGTCCCCATGGTCCAGGCACTGCAGACACTCCACTGCCTTCCCTTGTTTCAGAAGCACAGACCTGGTGCTTACCTGCCTTTTCTGAAGTGACAAAACCAGTGGCCAAGGTCAGTCTCAGACCCCTGCCACTTTACCTCCAGCCTAGTTCATGGATTTCTCACCACCATCTTTATAAATGATTCCCCTGCTTTCTCAACTAACCTCAAAACAAGGCTGCCCTTGGGACTAACGTTGGAGTGCTCACCCATTTCAGCTCACAGCTGGCACTAAAAGGGTGCTTGTACACATGTGTGTGTTTAAGTCTAGATTTTTTTTCATTAGACTAATAATTAATCTTAATTAATTTCCTGGAATCTCCATTCTATACCTACCTTGTTTTGTGGGACTCCTTAGATCCAAGGTAACTTTATCTAGCATTCCTTGTTGCTGGGTTTGTCTGGGAGTCCAGCTATGATGGAAACTGTTTTGATGCTCATGTATCTGGTATGGAAAGACGAAGTGTTTGGAGCATCGCGCCATCTTTTTCCTTGCTTGCTGTCTTCTTCAGCAGGGAGGGCTGCTGACAGCTGAACAGCCTGCCTCATTAGAATTCACTGGGTGAGCTGATTCTCTATTTAACTGATGAGGGAATTCTTGCACCAAGGGGGTGGAGGAGAGGCTGATTCTCTCAGAAAGCTGTTTTCTTCTTGCTTTGCTGTAGAGGGGGCAGGGAATGGCTGAGAGACAGTCTCAAATGACCTGTACAGGCTATACCGGGAAACACCAGACCACTCTTCCACCAAGAAACAGTGAAAATTGTTTCCAAAGATCTGCTTATTTTGTCATGTCACACACACCATATCTTCCTTTTGAAAAATGGTGACTACATTTTATTCCCCTTAGAGAACAGAAAGCCTATGCCAAGTTGGCATTCCTTTACTCCTGAACATTCCTCATGCACAGAAACGTTGGTCCTTCACTAAAGGGGATGGAGGAAGGAGAGGCTGTCCTATTAGGTCACGCTGAGGCTTCAATATCATCATTCCATGGTGATCACACCATGGAAAATTCCTTTCAACCACTGACTTGTCTGACATGTTACAGAGCAAGACCTGGGTTTCTGTATTTGCTTCAAGCACTAAGCTTCATAACTACAAATGGTCTTCAAGACCAAGTATAACCTCTTTGTTTCATGAAGGAAGAAGCTAGAAGGGGACATGAAAATCTCCCAGTTGCAGAACAGAAGACTGAGATCTCTGCTGAGCTGAGATCCTAAAGACCACGCTCTTAACACTCTTCAAAGTCACATCACAATAATTCCAGGTTATGGACTCCAAAGCAGTTGCTCCTCTTTGTTTTTAGCCTGGCTTGAGCCAAGTCAGTTTATGGTATGGCAAACTGAAGAGCGTGGGGATACCTACAGAATGATTTATCAATCCCCAAGGAGTTTGTGCTTCTTATCTCTGCATATCTGGAGTGCTTTGCCCTGTGCTTGCAGCTATTTGGAACAGGGTCTATTTTCCGTGAGATGACAGGAGGCATCAAATGGTGGTTTCCTTCAGATGAGGGAGCTGAATAGCCTGTGACAGTCTAAGTTGAGTGTACCATAAGGGAAGGTGGTTGGAGAAGCTAGTGATATGAAAAGTGTACAGAAGATTTCCTCTCTCTTTTTAAAAAAGACTTTCTTTTCCTTTAACTTTCATTTTTCCCTTTTATTTTCAAACTAAAAAAAAATGGTTTTAAAAAATTCAGACAATACAGAAGTGCACTTTTTTTTAACCAGTTACATATTGCTATAGAACAAACCCCCCAAAGCTTAGTGCCTTAAAACCAGCATTTATTGTGCTTTTGAATCTGCAATTTGGGCAAAGATAATCAGAGATTCTCCACCCCATGATGCCTGGGACTTCAGCTGGGAATGTCTGGGAGGCCTGGGGGCTGGTTGGACATTCTCTCTTTTCCCTCCTGGAGTCTCAAGGCCTCTCTATGTGGTCATTTCCTGTGCCCTTTCAGCATCATAGCCTCGAGGTGGTCAGCCTCCTTCCATGGCAACTGGCTGTCCTATAGCGAGCATCCTAAGAGCCCTAGCAGAAGCTGCAAGGTTTCTCATCTGTAGCCTTGGAAGTCCCAAACCCCACTTCCCCTGAATGCTATCTGTCAAGTAAGTCACAAAAGTGAGCCCAGTGCAGCAAGTGAGGCATTGATGCCACCTCTTGATGGAAAGAGTAGCAAAGAATTTTTCACCATCTTCAATGTCCCACATGGTCATCTTTACAAATGCTGAATCACACACCCTAGAGGCAACTTCTGTTAACACTTTGGTGTGCATTTTAAGCATGTGTATTCTTTGAAAGTGTAAATACCACTGTTGTGCATGTGACATCTGTGTATTGGGATCTGAGTTAGATTTGGTTTTTATTTTGTAGGGATGTGGTAATGAGTGGGAAGGGGCTGTGAACTGTAAGTTCTGCAATTATGCCATGGGCTTTTGCTTTTCCAAATCCTAAAGCCCTGCTTCAATGGTTCAAAACTCTCAAGAGTTTTATCTATGGGTGAGCACCAAAAAAATCCACGATAAATGTTCTTAGTGGCCCTTGTGGTGCTTTGAGTAACTCAGAATGGTAGAATCACATACATCATCCCATTTGGTCTTCCCAGCTGCCCTGCAAGGTCAGTACTGTGGAATTGTATTGTACCTACTATTAACATCTGCTGATACTTCCAGTCTCATTTTTCAGATGAGTTTAGAGAAGTTAAGTAACTCACCAATGTCACTTAACTAGCAACTGGGAAATCTCGACTTCAAATTCTAGTTAGCCGATATCCAAACCCATACCCCGAATCCCTTCCATTCATCTTAATTTTATAGAATAAATAACTAAAGGTCAGAAAGTCATCTGGCAAGTTTCATTTCCAAAAATGGATGTAACAGGCACAGAAACATGACCATCTGATTATGATATTCTGGAGTGTTAACCTCTCATGAAGTCTGTTTTATGTTGCCTATAGCAACAGTCTATTGCTGCTTCCACCTGTGGGAACTATGTCCACAGGCTTAGCATCTTGAGTAAGAGCAGTGGGAAAAGTATTAGGTGGAGGGGACTAGAAAAATCCAGTGGATTTTCTAGCAAACTAAGAGATAAATTTGCGGAGAAGGCAATGGCACCCCACTCCAGTACTCTTGCCTGGAAAATCCCATGGACGGAGGAGCCTGGTAGGCTGCAGTCCATGGGGTCGCTAAGAGTCGGACACGACTGAGCGACTTCACTTTCACTTTTCACTTTCATGCATTGGAGAAGGAAATGGCAACCCACTCCAGTGTTCTTGCCTGGAGAATCCCAGGGATGGGGGAGCCTGGTGGGCTGCCGTCTATGGGGTCGCACAGAGTCAGACACGACTGAAGTGACTTAGCGACTTAGCAAAGAGATAAACTTGAGGACAACTGGATCCTAAGTGAGGGGTGGAACATATATAATTTAGGAAACAGTTAAGTTAATCATAGACACAAACACAATTTCAAGCCATCGTGACTTGAGGGTGTTTTTTTGTGTTAATTGTGACTTTCCTCCCATTAGAGCTATGAGAAAGCTCTGGATGCATCATTAGGCTGATTCTGGAACCAGTCCCCTTTATCTTTTGTCACACGTTTCTTCATTGTGTTTTGACTTGATTCAATGCTCACATGCCACCAGTTTCATCCAGATAGTAGTCGGACCGGTCACATCCCTACCGACAAGTCGAGCCATTGCTGCCAGGGGGCTTTCCGGCCCTCTGTTGGCAACCGTGCAGTGTTCAGACCAGAGACCTGCTCCTTTGTTCTGCATGGACTTCCCCAGCTGTGTTTCTATTGCCCTAGCTCTTTCTGTCCCCACGCACTCTTTCTTAAATCCATGCAGGGCTGGAGTGTAGCTCTCAGCACAGCCCCAGTCTACAAAGTAATGAACTCAGCTGGGGCCCACTGCAAAATATTTTCTACAAAAATGCCTGCTGCCTCTGGATGTCTATAAATGTCCTTGGCCCATGAGTCTCTGCCACAGCTAAGATGGGATGAGTCTGGGTAGCTATCTCGGGCTTTAAGAGAGAAGAGAAAAAAATTCAGCCCAGAATGCTGCCTGGAAGACTTTCCCCCATTATTCATTAATCCTTTAACCTATAGCTTGTTCTTTTGTTACCTCATTCATTCAACAGGCATTTTTTGAGGTCTTCTTCTGTGCCAGACACTGAATGAATAGATATTGGACATGTAAGTTCAAATAGAAAATGGTCACATGCTGTGGGAGCTTACAGCACAGTGATGAAGCTTCCATGTCCTGCTTTTAAGTCTTCCTTGTTTCTTTCCCTTTTTTCTCCTAATCTCTTCCTGCTGACCATTTTAACAGAAGTTACCTCACTTAGATTTTGCTGTTAAATTATTAAATTCACTCTAAATTTCCATGCCTGTTCTTGTAAGTTTTTATTATTATTCTTACAAGTTATTATTTCAAATCAAAGTGATTTTTATTTATATTATTTTTGAATTTCATGAAGATATCTACTCTTTTATTTCTTTAATCATTTTCAGGATCTTTATTTTATATTCTCCTTCAGATCTTTCAGTTATTTGCTGTGGTCAAGCTATATTCTTTCTCTTTTGTTGCAACTGCCAACTGTTCCTTATGGTAGTTTATTTCCTTGTGCAGCTAGTCCTTTTTTTCTTGTGAATATATCTTTAGATTTTTTTCCCTCTGTTGGGGGGGTGGTCTCTGTAGTCTTCAGAGTGATTTCACACTCACTTTTGCCAAGGCTCTAGGGTCTCCTAGGCCCTGGACCAGTTTTTATGTTAATTTCTCAGCTTGACTTTTCTACCTGCACAGGTAGCATTACCTCGCACTTCACATCTACAGGGAACAGAGGCTTAGGTTCTTGATTTTGTCATAGATGTATTTTGTTTAAGTTTTTAGTTTGTATTGGAGTATAGCTGACTAACAATGTTGTAACAGTTTCAGGTGAACAGCAAAGGGACTCAGCCATACATATACATGTATCCACTCTTCCCCAAACTCCCCTCCCATCCAGGCTGCCACATGACATTGAGCAGAGTTCCATGTGTTATACAGTTCCATGTGTTATCCTTGTTGGTTATCCATTTTAAATATAGCACTGTGTACATGTCCATCCCAAACTCCCTAACTATCCCTTCCTCCATAGATGTCTTTTTTGATTTACCTGCCTAAGGCCCAAACAGACAGCAAGTATCTTTATTGCTCTAATGAGTCAATGAACAGTATCATTGTGTGCCCTTTTCATGAACAAGAAATATTTCTGAGGCTCCAAGCTCCATGCATGTGCCTCAGTTTGAGCTCTCACTTTGCGTGGGCCTGAGGCCACAGTTTCTGTGTATGAGGAGGGTATTGAAGCCTCTATTGCAGACACTGGGCTAAAGCTCCCATGGGACTCCACAGCACCAGCATGCATTGGCTGCTCTGGCTTTCATTTCCCTCTTCTCATCTGAAATTTGGGGGTTTCTCTTTCTTTCAAGCCAAGCTTTGTGCTTTTATAAAATTTGGAGAGCAATAGTACTATATTTTGGCCACCTGATGTGAAGGGCTGACTCATTGGAAAATAACCTGATGCTGGGAAAGATTGAAGGCAAAAGGAGAAGAGGATGACAGAGGATGAGATGGTTAGATAGGATCACCAACTCAATGGGCATGAGGTTGAGTAAGCTCCCGGGAGATGGTGAAGGACAGGGAAGCCTGGTGTGCTGCAGTCCACGGGGTTGCAAAGAGTCGGACATGAGTTAGTGACTGAAGAACAACGGCAGTGCTGTATTTTATCTAGATTTTCTATGTGTTGTAGTGGGAATTTTTTTTTAGTTCATAATATTTGAAAATGTATTTTGGGTACCTATGATGTTCTAGGCACTATGCTCATTTATATATTGTCATCACTTGGAGCCAATATACTTTCTTCAACATGTTTCATTAGAAACAATAAATTAGAAGATGGAGTGGCCAGTGCTGCTGGGGATAGGTACAGTGACACTAGCAAACAGAGCTGAAAGCTTAGCAAAGAGATGAGAGGAAAAGCTTTATAAGCAAACACACAAAAGCTATGACGTCCTGGAACCAGATAGTGTGAACAAACCAAGCTGAATGTCTATATCCATGATATCATCATCTCATTACATCATATTAATAGTACAATAGCTGATGTTCACAATGATGTCCCTGAGGGGGAATATTCCCCTAATGGAAACTCTACCTGCTGTTGTCATCATATGTTTAAAGCATATTGATATTGTATATCAGCCACCTAAGGACTGTGAAGGCTGTATGCACAATTAAGGGTGTGAGGATGGGGACCATGTGTTGCAGTGATAGAGAAACTTGAATTAGTTACCAGGGAAAAAGTGGATAGGAGTTGATCCATTGATGATCATTCAAGGGACTTGGGTTGTGTTAATCACATCTGTCCTACAAGGAAACATCAAAGGCAGCCTCACGGATTTCAGGGAACATTGCAAACCTGCCTTAAAGTCTCAGGCTGCCAGGAAGCCTGGGCTGGTAGCTTAAAATAATCAGCAAGAAGCCCAGCCCCGCCTGGGGCCACAGCAGCCTTGGCAATTTGCAAGTGAACTCTTCAGGAATGAGACAGAAGGGGTCAAGAGGAAAGGGAGGAATTCTAGAGACCAGGCGATGATTGACCTCAAGGGAGCAAAGATGATACCTGCCAAGACATTGGCAGCCAGCTAGGACAGTGCCTCCTCGGCTGGGCAAGGACCAGAGGAGGACACTCCAGGTCCAGACTGCTATGGAAGATATGGATGATGCTATTCTGAGACTAAGTGGTGTCTGGGGAGAGTGCTGAGCTCCTTACCCGGAAATGTAAAGAGAACGCGTCTCTGAGACCTAAGTTGGTAAAGAATCCACCTGCCAATGCAGGAGACATGGGTTCAATTCCTGGGTTGGGAAGATTCCCCTGGAGGAGGACGTGGCAGCCCACTCCAGTATTCTTGCCTGGAAAATCCCATGGACAGAGAAGCCTGGTGGGCTGCAGTCCATGCGGTTGCAAAGAGTTGGATACGACTGAATGACTGAGCATATATTCTTTCCAACCACCTAGGCAGCCTCTTTAAACCAGTTTTTATTCTTGGACTTGCCTGGAGGTCATCTGTCCTGCCTACTTTTCTTCCATTGGACTGGTGGGTAACTTACAAATACACAATTGTTGGGTGGAAAGTAATGGGAAGCACAGTGTTTCCTTAGAAGCTGCCCATGATTACTCTTGATTACATGGGGAGAGAGATGCCGGGACTTGGAGCTTGATAAATTGGCAAACATTACTCCCACTTCCCTCCTTCCTTGCCCCCTCCTCTGAACTCTATTGAATTTGTAATGACGTGATCTTTCACCTCCCCAAATTGTATTGTAAAACCAGAAAGCATACATTCTCTGGAATTGACATTCTCATCTCATGACCTCATTTGGCCAGAGGTTCAGCTACAATTTGCCTCAAGGTTCACATCCCCCTGCATGGGGCTGAGCTGACATCGTGTAACCCATGACCTTCCCACCACTGCAATCTCTTGCACATGGATATTACACAGAATGCCAAGTGTAGGTCAAAAGAGGCTGCCGGGAAAACATTTTTTAAAAAGCTTCCTTCTTTTCTGCGCTTGTCAGCTTGCAAACAGAATGCTGCATTTGATATTTTTTCCAATGTTGTCTCAAACCTTTTGTGCAGGAAAATGAGGCAGAAATAAATGAACACATAAGTAAGTGTTTATTTTGAGGCAGGGAATTATAAGTTAACCTCTGTCTTAGCATGTGAAGTTGTTTCCATCAAACGATACAGTTAAGATGGAGGATGGAGGATTAAGATGGAGGATGCTCATTTATTTGATCTAAAAGCACTAGAAGAGAAAGCCATTGGCCCACGTCTCAGTTTCTAAGGTAATCAGAAAGCATCAATGCTGACACTTAAGATGTGCCCTGGAGTACTGCTCTGAGAGTCAGAGTTGGCCTTGGAAGGAAAGCCAGGTTTTAGCAGAGGGCCAAACCAGAGAATAGACATGAAGCCCTGCTTCTGTGACTGGGCTGATTTGTACCATTCATTTGACAAATATTTCTTGAGCACCGGATTTGTGCCAGACATTGTTCTTGGGCTCTCAGGTCCTTGTGTGTGGTCTGTTATATGATGCTTTTAATTCTGTATAGTTTAGCTCTTCTGCCAGACTTTGACACTTCCGGTTGTGTTTTGTTCTATTCATTCTAGCAGTTTTTCACTTCTGTTATTTTGCTGGGTGAATCTCACCCTCATGGTTGGTTAAATGCCGATTTCTGTGACTACGACAAAAGCTTAAAAATGGCTCAAATGACAAACCATGGGAAGGTGGCAGGAACAGCAGCTGGGGGCTCAGGCTCCTGCCAGTTGGCAGCTGCTAATTCCCCCTTGAAAAGCCAGGCAGGCCCTGATGGTGCCAATCCAAGAGGTGCCAGGTTCTGGAAAGAGATGAACTTTCTTTGCTGTAGCCTTGGATTTTGAATCACTACCTACAGTTGGCTAGTCAGTTGGCATCCCCGTGTGCATATATTGCTGACTAACTCAGGTGGTGGGCTGTGTCCTTTATGCCTGCTGGCCTGGGTGAAATGTCTCAAGTTGACTTGTTGATAGGAGTTTGTGGGAAGAGGCTGTGAGACCATGGCCTTGTGTTCAAGTCTAGGGTCTGCTAATGAGATGAGTACCCTTTACTCATCCTTATTACTTTGCCACCTCCTTGCTTATCTACTTCAGATTGCCTTTCAAAAGCCAATCGACAATGATACAAAGGGCAACCATGGATTGACTGTAAATTACAACCAGAATAATTCTTGAAATTCTTCCCTGAGGAACTAGCTCCTTTTGAAGTCAACTTCATTTGCTTTAAAACAAGTTTTATAAAAGCTGGTGCTGTTTCTCTTCCCTGAATTTTTTGAGTCTAAGGATATATCCACATTTGTATACATTTGTATGTGTTCTAGGGTGAGCATATATGTTTGCATGAGGAATGACTTTTCAAGGTTGTATGTGTGAAACAGAGATTGTTCAGCATAAAATAATAGTAACGATTTGTATCAGTTAGATTTGGTGTGTAACAAATCAACCCCAAATTTAGTGGCTTAAAGCAGCAAGCATTGATTTACTTAAGATTTTGTGACTTCTACTTTGAGCTGTCTCCGCTGAGACTGGATGGTGCAGGATGACCTCACTCAAATGTCTGGAGCCTCAGTGGGGTTGGCTGGGACAGCTGGGATTGCTGGGGCCTTTCTGTCCACGGAGTATCTCATTCTCCAGTAGGCCATCCTAAACTTCTTCACATGGCAATGAAAATATTCCCAGCGATGAGAAAAAGCAAACCTCAGACTTCTGTTTACATCATATTTGCCAATATCCCATTAGCCAAAGCAAGTCAAATGACCAAGCTTGGACTCTAATGGATGGATTAAGATTCAGGTTCTTGATGGGAGAAGCAGCAAAGAATTTGTGGCCATTTGTTTATAATCTCTACCACACTGTGGATGATGAGATGTGGATAAGCACAGGTTTTAGAGATGGAAGACAATCAAATCACAGTTCATCTGCTTAATAGCTAAATGACCTTCAACAATCTGCTACCTCTGCTGAATCTACTTTCTTATCTGAATATGGGGCAAATCACCACATCTACCTCAATGGATGAAATGAGATCTTTCATTTAGCCATTTTTACAGTAAACATGTCCTAAGCCCATGGTGCCAGGCCCATACTATGTCAGGCTCATCCTCAAAATATCTTTACTGAGTATATTCCTTATAATGTCATCTCCACGAAGGCGAGGTCTTTGGAAAGTCATTTAGGCTCTCTCTCACTTTTTCCTCATCTCCAGTAAGAGATGATATTAGCAATTTTTATAGGGATCTTGGAAGAATCAAATGAGAAAATCCTTGCAAAGCAAGTTAGAACTGTGCCTGACCCATAGTGGGTGTTTAATAAATGTTAACTTTTGGTATTGCTGCTATTACAACAGCAAGGTTACCTTCCTTCTACCACCATAAAGCCTTCCTCAAATTAAAATGACAAAGGTGGGTGCCCTCCTCCTTCCAGTGTCACTCTCTCCCCATTGCCGTCCCTCAACCCCAACAGGCATGTGATAGAACTGGGCTGTCAGGAATGCCCCCCTCAACTGCCCCCAATCTTCAATCCAGCAAAACAGAGATCAGTGGTGCGGGGTGGGGGGGGGCAGTTCTGAAGGGTTCTCTCTCCTCCAGTCATTCTCTTTCCTGTCTGGATCACCAATGATATAATCGAGGCATGAAATCCCAACAGAATTCTGGTGGAAGGGTGCCCTGCTTCATCCAGAACATCTAGAGCTGCAAAGAACACATGAGACAGCTTCTGGCATTATGGCAGACTCATGGGGGAATTTTCTGTGTATTGAATGGAAGACTGTCTCCCTCTTGACTCAGAATAAACCTACCATCAGTCCAAGGTGTCTCAACCTGTAGGGCCCATCAGAATCCCCTGGAGGGCTTCTTAAAGCACAGAGTGCTGGGTCCCGCCCCAGAGGGTCTGATCCAGTGGGTCGGGGTGGGGCCCGAGAATTTGCATGTCCAACAAGGTCACAGGTTTTGTGGATGATGCCACTCTATGGATCATACTACAAGTAGCTTTATATTAGTTTGTTTGAGAGCTTTCCAGATATTTCAGGACAGTGAGTGGGGCCTGCACTTCTTTCCTCAGTCATCTCTTCTCCAGGTTAAACATGTTAGGCTCCTCACTTTTCCTTATTCTATGTCAGACTCTGACCCTAGTTCTGAATATCCAAAGATGGAAAATATTTGGACCCCGTCCTCAGGGAGCTTACAGTTAAGTGGAAAAGAGAGAGAAAAAGAATTCACAATAAGGTGACCACAATAAGTATTTCCTTTGTGCCTACTTTGTGCTGTGGTTGTCCCCAAAGGCTGGTAATTCAACAGTGAGCAAGATGGCAGAATCCTCAGGCCAGGGGGTGGAGACTGGCCAGTGAACAGGAAGTTACAGTCCAGTGTGGTAAGAGCGTGGAGAGAAAAGGTCAGAAAGCTCTGGAAGCAGAGAGCAAGGACCTCAAAGTCCAACATGTGGCCAGAGTGTAGGGGGAGTCTTCCAGGGGGAGGTGATGCTAAGATGAAACATGGGTGATAAATAGGAATTAAACAGGTATGGGATGGGGTGGATGATTCAGGCAGAGAGATGTGCAGGAGCCTGGTACAGTTCATGACTGGCGAGATGTGCTGGGCGGCCCCAAAGAGGCTGTGCCTGGGATCCTGTGAGGTAGGGTGGGCTGGAGGAGGGATGGTGAAAAGTGAAGGTAGAGCAGGGAGAGACTACCACTTCCCAGATGGACACTGATAATCCCTGCCTTCACGGGAGCACCTGGTTTCCTCCCTGAGGGTGGCCTTTGACATTACAGAGCCAGACCCCACATCCATTCCATTCTCCATTTGGAAGGTAGAAGACAGTTTTGTTCCACATGTTATCTGGACACCTAGAAGCATGACACATGATGGGGGAGCATTGGCCCAGGATTGAACATTGTCTAGCACCCCGGCAGGACATGTCTGGCCTGGGGACCTCATTCCTGCATCAAGGCCGAGTGCATTATCATGGGGTGTGTGTGCACTGCAGTGTATAAGGTGGGTAGGGTGGTGAGGCAGTGAGGGTGAGCTTAAGATGAACAGAGTCTAGAGGGGAGTAGAAAAGATGAAGTAAATGCAGACTTCAAGGCATCCCATGATGCTGCAGTCTAAATGAAAAATTGGAGAGCCTGAGCTCCATCTTGGACACTGACTTACTGTGTGACCTTGGACAAGTTGCTTACATTTTCTGTTTCTCAGAATCCTCAGCTATGAGAAGAAATAATAAACTGCAATTCACAGGGTCATTAGGAGACTTACATGAGGAGAAGTTCCTGGTGCAGAGTTGGCACTCAGGAAACCTGTGTTTCTGAGTGTGTCCTTCCCCAGAATCCAAAGAGAAGGTGTCCCTGCCAGGCTGGGAGGGCCAGCTGAAAGAATTGAAATTCTACGGCTGAGGGAGCATTGATGGCAGGAAAGGTTTCCTGCTCTAAACTTCCGCCAAGCTGAGTGTGGCCCTGTTCAGCTGTGCTATGAGTTGGGCTCAAAGTAGCATGGGGGCACCAGAAGTGCTGGGGAAGAAGAAGGCTGGTGCTGAAAGCCATGATCTTTGATGGAGAGAGAGCAAAGCTAAGAGTCACTCTTAGGAAGACAGAGCCCTGAGCCTTGTAGTCAGCAAGAATATGGAAGGGTCTGTCTTGTCATCTGTAGTAGACTATACCTTGAAGGGCAGTGTACTGCAGTGCATGGTAAGCTGAGGAGAATGATTTGTGCCTCATCTTATATTTTGAAATTACTTTCATAGACATCATTTGCTCAGTCATTCAACCCACACTTATTGAGTATCTAGGTTGGTGTCAGACCCTCATCATCCTGGGTGTTCACCAATAGTTGTTGTCTAATTGCCCAGTTGTGTCTGACACTTTGTGACCCTGTGGACTGCAGCATGCCAGGCTTCCCTGTCCTTTACCATCTCCTGAAGCTTGCCCAAGTTCATGTCCATTGCATCAGTGATGCCATCCAGCCATCTCATTCTCTAACACTCTCTTCTCCCTCTATCCTCAATCTTTCACCAATAGTTAGTCCTTTTTTTAAAAAAAAAAAGTTATTTATTTGGCTGCTCCAGGTCTTAGTTGCAGCATGTGGGGTCTTTTTCTTTTTTTGGTTGTGGCATGTGGGATCTAGCTCCCTGATTGAACCCGAGCCCCCTGCATTGGGAGTGTGGAGTCCTAGCCATTGGATCACCAGGGAAGTCCCACCAATAGTCCTATTAAATTGACTCCCTTTGGGGATTCTTCTTGCCTTTTATTGATGTGAATAATCAGGAGTAACCCTGTTTTCCTTTCCACTTCAGCCAGGCCTGGGGAAACTTCCATTTGCATTCCTTCCCCTTTGGTGATGCCTGAGTAGTTAGCTCATTGTGGTTAGTCAATTCGGTTGGTTAATGAACTGAGCAAAGAGGTTAAGGTCATAGTCGCAATCCTCATGGACTGATTTACCTCTCTACTTGTGTACACCATCCTTCCTCCACTACCTCCAATGTCTATGCTTCCTCCCACCTCCAGGCCTTTGTACAGTTTTTCACTCTACCAAGGACCATCTGGCTCTAGCCCCTAGTTACTTAAATCCAATGTCATTTTCTCAGCAAAGCCTTACTTGCCCCCCAAACCTGGTCAGGTGCCTGAGTTCATATTTCATGGTGCCCTGTATTTCTCTAGTGTGGCATTTATTGGTATTTATAATCATATATTTATATTTTATATTGCTTAATGTCTATCTCCCTGTATTAGTTAAGGTAGTGTTCAGCTGCAAGTAATAGAAAACTTGTCTGATTGTAGTTTAAATACATGTGGGTTTATGCTGCTGCTGCTGCTGCTAAGTCGCTTCAGTCATGTCTGACTCTGTGTGACCCCATAGACGGCAGCCCACCAGGCTCCCCCGTCCCTGAGATTCTCCAGGCAAGAACACTAGAGTGGGTTGCCATTTCCTTCTCCAATGCATGAAAGTGAAAAGTTAAAGTGAAGTCGCTCAGTCATGTCCGACTCCTAGCAACCCCATGGACTGCAGCCCACCAGGCTCCTCAGTCCATGGGATTTGCCAGGCAAGAGTACTGAAGTGGGGTGCCATCGCCTTCTCCGACATGTGGGTTTATGCATCTCCCATAAATAAGACAAGACATCTAGCAAAGGTCAAGTGGCTCAATCATGCCACCCAGGACTCAGACTCCTTTTCTCTTCTTCCTCTGCTTTCTAAAGCAAGTATATTCAGTTCTCATGTTTATAAGATGACTGCAGCTTCTCAGGCATAAGTATCTGTATTCCAACCAGAGAGAAAGGAAAAGAGAAAAAATGAGCATGAACTGACTACCATTTATATCTCATGGCCAGGACTGGGTCGCATGGCAACTTCTAGCTGCAAAGGAGTCTTAAAATGTTAAATTGTTGTTGTTTCTGGTTAGCTTTTACAATTTATAGAATAGAGGCAAGCCAGAGAGGAAGGATAGCCCTATTATAGTGGACCAACCTCTTGTGCCTTTCATACTCCCTTATTGAACTTCAATAAGAGAGGTGGGACCATGTTTCCTTAGTTAGCCATTGTCGTAGCTCCACCTTGTATAATATCCATCCCATTGTATGTACCTGATAACCATTCTGTTAAATATTAATAAATGAATTCTTGCAGAGAGCATATTCTACTTTAGGTCTTAAAAAGCACTAGAAGAGGATGGATGGATCAATACTGCCTTAACATTATGGGTGAGAAGAATTTAAAATGGACACCATCAGGGGTCCCACTAGCCTTTACATTGCCTCTGCATGAATTAGGAAAAGGCGCCCACCCCTTCCTTAAGACACATTACTGCCATCTACTGGAAAATTATCTTAATAAAATGATAAATCTACCACACCTACCGTGTGAATGGTGCCCCCATAGATGCAGTGAGGTCATTTGCCAAATACCATGTATTACCAGTAGGATGGAGGTAGTCAGTGAAGAAGCTATCACACCTGCTTCCTAGAGCAGGGGAGGGGGGTACTTCCTGTGGAGCAAGGCTGAAGATTTTCCCAGGGCTGATGAGAGCTAGCCATACGTAAAGACTTATTATTCTGAGGTAGCAGGGGTATGGTGAGAAGAAGACCAGTAAGTGTATTTGAGTTCTACTGTTCACATTCTACCTCTTTAATACTGTGAGAATCACTTAATCTTTCTAAATTTCCATTTCCTCATCTCAAACTTAGAGGCGAGAACTCCTGCCTCAAGATATGTGTGTGAGTATCCAGTGAGACTGTGTAAATGAAAGGGTTTGGGGATCTGCTCAGAACTAGAAAAATGTCAGCAATTGTTAGCATAGAGAGCTGACAGGAAATATTTAATGATTGTTCCAATCTTATCTCTACCACTGTCCAGCTACATGGCCTTGGGCATGTTTCTTAATTGTTCTGGGGCTCAGTCTTCTCTTCTACAAAATAAGTCTGATGATATTAGAACCTACTGCCCAGGAAAGATGTGAAGATTAAAAATAGTAGTAAGTGTTTAATAAATGTTTAAGTACTAACTTTGAGGCAATTGTACCTTGTATGATACTCTGCATTTTGCATTTAGTATTTCATTGAAATTGTTTTAAAAAAAAAGCCACCTTTGACTTTTTTGGGGAAAAAAAAATGTAACAAAAGGGTTCCTAGGTCTATTTGCAGGGAGAGCCAAGACTGTGGGAAAAGTGATTCAGCATATCTCTGTGACTCTGGGTCTGTTGTGATGTCTCTGCTCTGTGAAAAGAAAACCTTTGTGTAGACCATTTCCTCCCTGTCCCCATACCACTCCAGATGCTGGTCCTACTAGGTTGTAGGTCAGATTTCTTACTAAGTGGCCAGTGAGGTTGATTTTGTGGAAATTTCATTATTTACAAAGCAAAAAAGAACCAGTGGGAAGAAGGCCAGGCAGGCAGATGGGGTAGGTCAAACAGCATCTTGGTTTTCACGTGCTCTGGTTCTCCCCTCCACACCTGTCCTCCACAGCCCCTCTTGGATGGAGCCCTGTGGCTACAGAGAAAGTCCATCAGATAGTGGAGCAGAGAAACAGAGGGCAGAGGGTTCTGAAATAGGAAGTAAGCAACAAACTTGTGAATTCATCTGCTGTCTGCTAGCCGGCTTTCTCATGCATAGTCTCCCAGAGCCCAACGCGGTTACCTGTCTGGTAATAATATTTTATCCTGTCTTGTTTTCCATTTGTCTGCCCTCCACCACTGCAGTGTCCCTCCCATTCATTGCTCCAGGGTATAGAATTATGGGGGAAACAAGATGTTTTCCCTTCATTTTTTCACATCACATTTCACTGGAGTAAATAGTACTTCATTTTCTTTCCACAGAAGGAAAGCCGTGCTGAGCACCTGAGTTTCTGGGCTTGGTTACTATGTGGCCTGAAGCTGACATCTTTTGTGCGTGTCATGGTTTATAGTAGAGTGGTTAAAAATCAGCTCCCATTCGGGTGACTAAATTTTATTGACTTTTCCAGGGCCTGTGGTGGGACTGACATGTCCCCCATTTAATTACTTCCTCCTTTCTGACAGCAGATTGAGTTAACCAGAGGACACGCAGGTGGCTCTGGGGCGAGGGAACTTGGAGTGGCCATGGCGAGGCAGCGGAGAGGGGGCTGGGGTGAGCACAGGCTGGGGATGTAACAACCTGCTGGCAGTTGTGAGCTGTGGTTTTACAGTTGCACTGGGGGCAATAACCAAACAGTGGGGCTTTTGGACTAATTTGAAGAATGCTTTGCATAAATCCCAGCTGCTAGCCATATGTCCAACCCTTGTAGAGGGGAGGGTGTATTTCCCTGAGCTCTTGTTTTCCTTCCCTGGAAGTCAAGACTAACCCAGCCTCTCAATGCCCAGCCCCCGTCTTTAGGGGAGGATGGTTGGCCACAAAAGCTTGAACTGATTTAATCACAACCTAAATGTATATGATGTTTTACCACATTTTCCCTTTCAATAACATTGTGTCATTTTGTCCTAATAAAACCCCACAATATAAGCCAGGTAGGAATCCTCCATTTACAGATGAGAACACTGAGGCACAGAGAGCCTGTAACCAAAGGTTGGTGCTTACTAGGTGGTGTCAGGCAGCCTTCTAGACCCTTAAGAGATATTAATTCACTTCATGCTTGGATCAGTCCTACAAGCCAAGTACTATTATGATCCCTGCTTCACTGAAGAAGGAATTGAGCCCAGAGAGGTAACTTAACTTTCCCATAGTCACACAGCTAGTAAGCAGTGGAGCTGGAATTTCAGTTGAGGTAGTGTGACTCCAGAGTCTGTATTTATAACCATTATACATGCCGCCAGCCTGCTCGGTAAGGGCAGCTAGAATTCACATGCAGGTACTCACACTCCAAGTTCAGGTTTTCCCCTGTGCCATACTCCTCCTCTGAAATTTGTTCCTTAATGATCCTTAATTCCAGGACTTCCCTGGTGGTCTTCGCCTTCCAGTGCAGGGGGTGTGGGTTTGATCCCTGATCCAGGAACTAAGATCCCACATGCCTCTGGGCCAAAAAAGAAAAACATAAAACAGAAGTAATATTGTAACAAATTCAATAAAGACTTTAAGTCAGAAAAAAAAAATCTTAAAAAAAAAGATCCTTAATTCCTGGAAGCATTAGGCTCAGCCATTTACATTTGGACTCTTTCATCTGGTATCGTGAAGTCTTTCACTTAAATTTATTCAATTAGTCCCACCCTACCTATTTACCATCGTCAGAGGCATGCCCAGTTCAAAGGAGCTGTATGTAATGTGTTAGGAAATTACTCCCAAACCAAGACTTTGGAAAAACACCGGTATCTAGGCGTTAAGAGTTGTAAAGCTTGACAGCCTAGTGCTTGGAACAGGCATTTTCTCGCCTTCTTCCATGGAAGGCTGGGTGTGGTTCTTGTAGGACTGCCTGACTTTGTGAGCAAGTGCATTCTGAACTTTCACACACCGAGAGTCAGCCTCTCCCTTTGAGAAAAGATCACTCCAGGCCCCACTGCCCTGACAAGTATGGGTTTCTTAATTAAGGTGTCTCCCAGCCTGTGGTAAGTTCGAACCAACCAGGCGGAAGGGAAGGAGCTGTTTTCAAGTGATAGTAATCTTCAGCTTCCCAGGCCAACTTTCTCACAAGAGAAAAACCAGTAAAAGCTTTGCTCTGCATTCACTGGTGCCCCAGAGAGAACCTCAGGGCGTGTCCAGACTTTATTATTTCATAGCCAAAACCAAATGTAGACCAAACCCAAATTAGAGTTTGGGATAAGGGCCAAAAAGCAGGAATATGACTCCCACTTTCAGTTGTGAACAGCGATTTTCTTTCCTCATTTGCAAACTCACTCTGTATCCAGGCATTGGGTAAGCATGAAACACAGCACAACCTTGGCTGAGAAACCACAAACATTGACTATTAGAAAGAGAAGGACAAAATGGTTTGGGTTGTAGTCATCGTTGGCTATATTTATTTAATTTGGGGGCAATGGTCTATTCCTCTAGATTGGATTCCCCCAGAAGCTGACTCTGTGACAAAGGTTTGGGTGCCTGTAGTTTCTTTGGGAAGTGATTCCAGGACTTATCACTAAGGGCTGGAGAAGTGAGACAGGGAAGAGGAGGAAACCAACTCACAGTGTCAAAACAGGCTACTGCTGTAGGTGACAGTCCCACTGGGGATCTCAAGGAGATGGTGTGGAATAAACTCCAGGTCCCACCTGGGGGCCAGAGAAGCTGGGATATCTCTCTACCACCTCCTGTTGGTTACTGGCTTAGAGCTGCCCCTCTATGAGTTACCTCCCAGAGGTAAGAGAGAGACTCTAGTCTCTCCCACCTATGGGCTGGGAGGATCTCATTTACTTACAGAAGAAGGCATTAAGCTACATTGGGTCAGTGAGTGCCAAGGGGACAGGAACAGGACACTGACATCATCTGCTACTCTTGGCTTAATTGCTGAGCCAGTTTATGCAGGAGGAGGGTCTGAGGGAAGACAATATATTGGAAGTAGGATTCTTTTGGTTCCAAGTGACAAAATCCCTGCTCAACTTGGCTTAAGAACAATAACAGCAGAAAGTAGTATTAGCTCCAGGCACACAAGCAATGCTATCTGGGCTCTTCCTTCTGTCTGTCTCTTGCTTCTGCTCTCTTGGTGTTGGCCCTATTGTCTGTCTGGCTGAGAAGAGATTGGAAAAGGTGGCAGCTCGAGACTTACATGATCCTTATTCCTCGTGGTCTCAGGGGAGAAGAGCATTTTTCCTGACAGCTCTGGTTAAAATCCTGAGGAAGGTTTTGATTGGACTGTTGTGGGTCACATGCATATCCAATGTGACCAAGAGGATGGAGCAGTCTGACTGAGAAGACTCTGATCATGTGTTGGGGAGGATGGTGTCATCCTACCCAAACATCAGGGACCAAGCAGAATGTGTGGGACCTAGGGAGGGGTGGTTCTGGAAGTAGGCTGATAAACCAGCTTTTTACCAAACAAATTGACAAACAAAAACCATAGGCCTCAGTATATAGTGGATGTCCAGTTCAGGTCAGTTCAGTCGCTCAGTCGTATCCGGCTCTTTGTGATCCCATGAACCCCAGTACGCCAGGCCTCCCTGTCCATCACCAACTCCCAGAGTCCACCCAAACCCATGTCCATTGTGTCGGTGATGCCGTCTAACCATCTCATCCTGTATCGTCCCCTACTCCTCCTGCCCTCAATCTTTCCCAGATCAGGGTCTTTTCAAATGAGTCAGCCCTCCACATCAGGTGGCCAAATTATTGGAGTTTCAGCTTCAACATCAGTCCCTCCAATGAACACCCAGGACTGATCTCCTTTAGAATGGACTGGTTGGATCTCCTTGCAGTCCAAGGGACTCCCAAGAGTCTTCTCAAACACCACAGTTCAAAAGTATCAATTCTTTGGCGCTCAGCTTTCTTTATAGTCCAACTCTCACATCCATACATGACCACTGGAAAAACCCTAGCCTTGACTAGATGGATCTTTGTTGACAAAGTAATGTCTCTGGTTTTCAATATGCTGTCTAGGTCATAACTTTCCTTCCAAGGAGTAAGCATCTTTTAATTTCATGGCTGCAGTCACCATCTGCAGTGATTTTGGAGCCCAGACAAATAAAGTCAGCCACGATTTCCACTGTTTCCCTGTCTATTTCCCATGAAGTAATCGGACCGGATGCCATGATCTTAGTTTTCTGAATGTTGAGCTTTAAGCCAACTTTTTCACTCTCCTCTTTCACTTTCATCAAGAGGCTCTTTAGTTCTTCTTCACTTTCTGCCATAAGGGTGGTGTCATCTGCATATCTGAGGTTATTGATATTTCTCCCAGCAATCTTGATTCCAGCTTGTGCTTCCTCCAGCCCAGCGTTTCTCATGATGTACTCTGCATATAAGTTAAATAAGCAGGGTGACAATATACAGCCTTGATGTACTCCTTTTCCTATTTGGAACCAGTCTGTTGTTCCATGTCCAGTTCTAACCGTTGATTCCTGACCTGCATACAGGTTTCTCAAGAGGCAGGTCAGGTGGTCTGGTATTCCCATCTCTTTCAGAATTTTCCACAGTTTATTGTGATCCACACAGTCAAAGGCTTTGGCATAGTCAAAAAGCAGAAATAGATGTTTTTCTGGAACTCTATTGCTTTTTCCATTATCCAGCAGATGCTGGCAATTTGATCTCTGGTTCCTCTGCCTTTTCTAAAACCAGCTTGAACATCTGGAAGTTCACAGTTCAGATATTGCTGAAGCCTGACTTGGAGAATTTTGAGCATTACTTTACTAGCATTAGAGGTGAGTGCAATTGTGCGGTAGTTTGAGGATTCTTTGGCATTGCCTTTCTTTGGGATTGGAATGAAAACTGACCTTTTCCAGTCCTGTGGCCACTGCTGAGTTTTCCAAATTTGCTGGCATATTGAGTGCAGCACTTTCACAGCATCATCTTTCAGGATTTGGAATAGCTCAACTGGAATTCCATCACCTCCACTAGCTTTGTTCGTAGTGATGCTTTCTAAGGCCCACTTGACTTCACATTCCAGGATGTCTGGCTCTAGGTGAATAATCACACCATTGTGATTATCCGGGTCGTGAAGATCTTTTTTGCACAGTTCTTCTGTGTATTCTTGCCACCTCTTCTTAATATCTTCTGCTTCTGTTAGGTCCATACCATTTCTGTCCTTTATCAAGCCCATCTTTGCATGAAATGTTCCCTTGGTGTCTCTAATTTTCTTGAAGAGATCTCTAGTCTTTCCCATTCTGTTGTTTTCCTCTATTTCTTTGCATTGATCACTGAGGAAGGCTTTCTTATCTCTCCTTACTATTCTTTGGAACTCCGCATTCAAATGGGTATATCTTTCCTTCTCTCCTTTGCTTTTCGCTTCCCTTCTTTTCACAGCTATTTGTAAGTCCTCCTCAGACAGCCATTTTGCTTTTTTGCATTTCTTTTCCATAGGGATGGTCTTGATTCCTGTCTCCTGTACATTGTGAACCTCCATCCATAGTTCATCAGGCACTCTGTCTATCAGATCTAGTCCCTTAAATCTATTTCTCACTTCCACTGTATAGTCATAAGGGATTTGATTTAGGTCATACCTGAATGGTCTAGTGGTTTTCCCTACTTTCTTCAATTTCAGTCTGAATTTGGCAATAAGGAGTTCATGATCTGAGCCAGTCAGCTCCCAGTCTTGTTCTTGCTGACTGTATAGAGCTTCTCTATCTTTGACTGCAAAGAATATAATCAATCTTATTTTGGTGTCGACCATCTGGTGATGTCCATATGTAAAGTCTTCTCTTGTGTTGTTGGAAGAGGGTGTTTGCTATGACCAGTGCATTCTCTTGGCAGAACTCTATTAGCCTTTGCCCTCCTTCATTCTGTACTCCAAGGCCAAATTTGCCTGTTACTCCAGGTGTTTCTTGACTTCCTACTTTGTATTCCAGTCCCCTATAATGAAAAGGACATCTTTTTTGGGTGTTAGTTCTAAAAGGTCTTGTAGGTCTTCATAGAACTGCTCAACTTCAGCTTTTTCAGCATTACTGGTCAGGGCATAGACTTGGATTACCGTGATATTGAATGGTTTGCCTTGGAAATGAATAGAGATCATTCTGTCGTTTTTGAGATTGCATCCAAGTACTGCATTTTGGACTCTTTTGTTGACTATGATGGCTACTCCATTTCTTCTAAAGGATTGCTGCCCACAGTAGTAGATATAATGGTCATCTGAGTTAAATTCACCCATTCCAGTCTGTCTTAGTTTGCTGATTCCTAGAATGTCAATGTTCACTCTTGTTATCTCCTGTTTCACCACTTCTACTTTGCCTTGATTCATGGACCTAACATTCCAGGTTCCTATGCAATATTGCTCTTTACAGCATCGAACCATCCTTTGTCACCAGTCCCATCCACAACTACGTGTTGTTTTTGCTTTGGCTCCATCCCTTCATTCTTTCCAGAGTTATTTCTCCACTGATCTCCAGTAGCATATTGGGCACCTACCGACCTGGGGAGTTCCTCTTTCAGTGTCCTATCTTTTTGCCTTTTCATACTGTTCATGGGGTTCTCAAGGCAAGAATACTGAAGTGGTTTGCCATTCCCTTCTCCAGTGGACCACATTCTGTCAGATCTCTCCACCATGACCCTCCCGTCTTGGGTGGCCCCACAGGGCATGGCTTAGTTTCATGGCTCTGGTCCGTGTGATCAGATTGGCTAGTTTTCTGTGATTATGGTTTCAGTGCGTCTGCCCTCTGATGCCCTCTCGCAACACCTACCGTCTTACTTGAGTTTCTCTTACCTTGGATGTGGGGTATCTCTTCATGGCTGCTCCAGCAAAGTGCAGCTGCTGCTCCTTACCTTGAACATGGGGTAGCCCCTCTTGGCCGCAGCCCCTGACCTTGGGCGTGGGGTAGGGGATGTCCATTGTGTAGATATTCCCACCATGACTGATTTCAAGGTAGCAACGTGATGTCACTAAACACAGGATTGGGAAGAGATGCATGCAGTCAGTCCTCATGAGATGGTGTGAGCTGGCTCCAGTGCACCCCTGAGTGATTCCCATACACAGAGACCCTGGGCCAGCAGTGTGCCCACTATGACTGGAAAAGCCAAGACCTGGATCTAACCTGTAAAACCTTGGTAGCCATGACAACCCAGGTTAAGAACTCACAGGACAGCTTACTTTGTTTGGCATGTGTGATGTTTGAGTGTGTGTGTGTGTGTGTGTGTGTTAGTCGCTCAGTTGTGTCCAACTCTTTGCGACCCCATGGACTGTAGCCCACCAGGCTCCTCTGTTCATGGGATTCTCCAGGCAAGAATACTGGAGTGGGTTGCCAGAATAGACTAATATACTAAAATCAGCATTCTCCTCCGCCCCCCACTCTTCGTCTTGCAAGCACTTCCAAGAAACACTTAACTGACAATTTGATGATTTAAACATAATGTTTAGCAGCATGTACTCTACTCCTGTGGACACTCCAGGAGGCAGGGATCTTTGGCTGGTTACTTTATCCCCAGAGTCCAGAGGAGTGCTCAGGAAAACACATAGGCATTCAGGATTTGTCAGTTAGGATGGATTCCACCAAGAGCACACATGTACACACCTCATGAGTCACCAGGCTCTTGCTTGTGATGTTCAAGGTGTGCTGAGCTCACTGTATACCTCAAGGCGCCTCCTCAGGCCTGCCAGACTTTCTCTTCCTAATCCTGGAAGGGCCCACAGTTGGTGACTTATGCCCATAATCCCTTTGCCACAGTGATTCCTGGTGTGACAAAAGTGTGACTTGGGCCCTTTGTCCTGTACTTGCCACCTGGTTCTCCTTGCTCCTGGATTTCATCGGCTTTGTGCTGCCTGTTGTTTGACACCAGGAGGGGAAGCTCTCTCTTCTCTGACTTGGGTCTCAGCCCTTCCCTGGCAGGGACTGACCATGACCACCATGGCTCCTCCTCATTAAGTCATGGGGCTGCCAGGGCTTGTCTGATTAGAGTCTCCTTACCCGTTGGTACAGAGAACTCTCTGCCTTTGCAGTTCTTTTGTTTGAAAATAAAAAGCATAGCTAGGATGCTGCAAGATTGGAAAGTTGTTAACCACATACACACACACACACACACACACACACACACTCACACCAAACCAGATTTGCTGATAACAGGAGAATGGGAAGGCCTGAAGCTGAGGGAGCATTTCAAGGTCACGGGCAAGGAGGGGCCTGCGGTGGTGGTGATGGAAAAGATGAATAGACAACAGTTGAATGCATTATTTAGTATGTTCCACATCGCAAAGCCAAGAATGGTTCCTTTGCACCAGAAGATTTGATGTATCAGGCTGACTGTCTCCTCAGAGGACACCCCCCAGTCTCCTCTGGAGTTCATGGAGACATGGTTGTCTAGGTGACAACTGTCAGGCAAGAAGCTGCAAGCTGGAGAATAAAATCGCCTCGGCTAATAGACCAGTGTGCTATTATGTACCTGAAGGTTTAACTGCTATATTACCCTGAAAGAGTCATTTGGAGGGGAGGAAGGAGCTGGCTTTTCCCAGGGCTACATCAGTGAATTCAATTTCTATTGAAGAGAGACCAGCATTTTAAAAACCACGGTGTGTGGAGCTTCGAGTCCTTTTCTTCTTTCTGTGAGAAATGATTTAATAATGAACTTACAACTGCAGGGCCTCCAGTCAGCCCCCTGGAGCCTGAGAAGAGGGGAGAGGCGGTGTGGAGGCGCTGGTGGCTGGCAGGCTCCGTCCTGTTCTGGTCCTGCTTGGTCCCGGGCTCTGTGACTGAGGTTACCCGGAGCAACGCAGTGCAGACGCGGGTGGAATCTGAGCGCTAATTTTCCTCTCGCCTAAGATTGCCGGGTGCCTCTAATTAATGGTTGTGAATTCCTTAGATGGCATTGTTATCGGATGGAAAGGGGCTAATTGTACTGGTCACAATAGTTAACCTCTTCCAGAAGGAAGGTTGTGTGTGTGTATGCGCACGCATGCATGTGCATGTGCATCTTGGTTCTTTCTGCAAATGAGGCAGAAAAGCTTGAGAATCATCCACATTCTTTGGCATCAAGACACCAGCAAATGAAAAACTATATTCACTAAGACTTTCATCAAGCGAAGAGTGGTCAACATTTACTGGGCTTTCCTCACTAAGTGCTTTACCACCTTGATCACATTTAACCCTCAGCATTCTTGAGCCTTAAGAGTGATTATTATCCTCAGCCAACAGATGGAGAAACCAAGGCTTAGTGAGTTTAGGAGACTTGTCCAAGGCCCCACCCTTGCCAGCAAGTGTGAGAACCTTTTACTGAGAAGGAGAACTTGGGATTTCTCCATTAAGAGGAAAGTAGATGCTCCCGTGCAGGAACCTGGACGACTTGACTGGGACTATCCCACCCTCCACACATCTGGGCAACCTCTTGCCTTAACTACTGCCCTAATTCCTGGCTCTACCCTATTTTCTTTGAACCTATTCTATGAACCTACACATAATATCTTTGTTCTACTCCCCTGTGGCTCAAGTATCTGGCCTTCAATTTGCCTACAGTCTGTCATAGGCAGCCCTGCTCAGATCCACATGTGTTGTCTGGTCTTTACCAGGAGTGCTGCAGAGAAGCCAAAGAGGCAAAGAAAAACGGCATCAAGACATTGCCTTGAGGAAGCTCACAGTCTAGAGAGAGAATGGGATGTTAAACTACACAATCAACACAGCACCATCAGAATACTACTACTACTACTACTAGTAATAATGAAAAGAATAACATTAACAACAAAACCACTGTTTTTGGCATTCTTCCTATGTGGCAGGCCTGGTGCTAAACACTAGAAACAAGGCTATGACATAGGAGCTATTATTATTTCCTCTGTAAATGTTAGAAAATGAAAGCATATGGAGATTAGATCATATGTCCAAGGTCATACCTGTAGTAAATGGCAGAGCAGGAATTAAACTAAGGCACTCTCTCTCCAAAGCTGATTCTATTAGCCACTATGCTCTATTGCACATATATAGACCAAGGCATAAGCATGTATATATTATAAAGAAAACCCAGATGAAGGACATAAATTCCTTCCTAAATAGAGTGGCTTCCTGAAAGAGAAAGAGAAAAGGTATAAATAAGAGAGGGAAAGGCCATGTGTCCAGAACATTAAAGACACGACCAGACATTGGGCTTCTGTTTTTGACGTTATGGCCTATATCTAAGGTAGTAGAACAAATCACTCCAAAGCTTAGAAAGTGGAAGTGTTAGTGACTCAGTCATGTCTGACTCTGTGACCCCATGGACGGTAGCCCACCAGGCTCCTCTGTCCATGGAATTCTCCAGGCAAGAATACTGGAGTGGGTTGCCATGCCCTTCTCCAGGGAATCTTCCTGACCCAGGGATTGAACCTGGGTCTCCCCCATTGCAGGCAGATTCTTTACCATCTGAGCCACCAGGGAAGCCAAAGCTTAGTGACTTACAATAACAAAAATTGTTTTGCTCCTGGTTTCTGTGGGTCAGAAATTCAAGAGTGGCTCATTTGCATGGCTTTTGACTCAAGATCTCTCATGAGGTTGCACTTATATGTCAGCTGGGAATGTGGCCATCCAATACAGCAGGGGTTCCCAACCTCCAGGGTCTAATGCCCAATGATCTGAAGTGGAGCTGATGTAATAATGATAGAAATAAACTGCACAATGAATGCAATGCACTTGGATCATCCCAAAACCATGCCCCCATCCCCTGGTCCATGGAAAATTTGTCTTCCACAAAGCCAGTTGCTGGGGTCAAAAAGGTTGGGGACCACTGCATACAGCTCATTCACATGGCTGGGAAGTTGATGCAGTTGAAATGCTTGAGTATTGAAATTCTTCTCACTGTGGGTCACTCCACAGGGCTGCTTGAGTGTCCTCACGATGTGATGGCTGACTTTCCCAGAGCATGGGATCCAATAGACCAAGGTAGAAGCTGTAATGCCTTTATGACTCATATGTAAGTCACACAGTGTCACATCTGTATACACCAGCTCTGATTCAACATGGGAGGGGACCATAGAAGGAACCTAATATCAGGAGGCAAGCTGATTGGGAACTATTGTAGTCCACCAACCAGAGTTTAAAGTTCTCATGTACTGACTGTAAAAATCTATTAAAATACAGTCCTTCCAGCCCCTACTTGCCTTAGGTTTGCTATTCCAACCTATAGTCTTAGGATTGAGGGACTGAGTATTTATAAGGAGACAGTCTGATGTCTTAGAAGCCTGATTGTCCTGGACAAAATGGTGGCTTTGATGAGGAAGAAAGAAGCAAATACAGGGCTGATAGGGAAACTGGGAAGAGGTGCTGGAACTGGAGATATCTGTACATGTTTTGGTAACTAAGCCAAAGTGCCAAACCTTCTTTAAATCTACTGTTATTAAGACTACTGGCCAGACCCCTGTTCTGGTCTGTGAATCCTATAGGGACAGGATCTATTTAATCAGATCCTTTTGCTTCCAGATTGGATGTATGCTTGTTGATGACATGCAGAAGGAAGTCACAAGCAATGTTTTCTGTGGAAGAACTTGAACCTTACTTTCTTTGTTCTGCTCTGGGGTATGGGTTATCTGGAAGTATCAAAGCCATTGATGAATAAGTGGTTATTCAATGGTGAGTTAAAGTACTGTATTGGAAACAAGCATGGATTCAATAGACTCAGTACTTTGTGATACCCTACTATGTGCTGGGCTAGATAGCCTACTAGATATTGGGATAAAGGAAGGAAGGTGACACTGCCCTCATGGTGCTTGTGCAAGACATGTATTTACCAAATAACAATACAGGTAAATGTCTCATCATGAACTGAGATAAGCACTATAAAGGAAAGAGTATGACACCAGGAGATTAAAAGTTGGAAGCACTGAGGAGGTACTTGAACTGAGAGCCGAAAGATAAATGGGTTTTAAAAAATGGGAGGAAGGCCATTCCAAGTAGCAGAAACAGCACATGCAAAATGTGTTTATGAAACTGAAAAGACCCCAATGTGGCTGAAGCAGAGGGAGTGAAGGGGGTATGATGTAAGACGAGGGGGGAGAGGTCATTAGGGACCAGGTCATGTGGGATCTTATATAGCCATGTTAAGGATGTTGGTTGTAATCCTAAAACCTGGGCAGCCACTGAAAGGTTTTAAAGCAATACAGTGACATGACTGCATTTGGGCTTTGAAACTATCACTGCCTGCCATATGGAGCCTGGATTAGAGAGGATGAGACTGGACGCAGGAAGAGCAGTTCGGAGGGAGGCTATGTCGAGGAGAGATGTTGGCAATGGAGACAGTGGGAAGAATGTAGAACTGAAATGTATTTAGGATGTAGGACTGACAAGTCATTGTGGCCTGGAAGGCAAAAACAGGCATCAAATCTCCAAGGCCAGGTGAGAGTATGAGAGAGGTTGAGGATTCAGAATGGAGGCTCTAAGAAATAAGAGGAAGAAGGTGGTGTGTGAAAGCCACGGTGGGTGGAGCAAGGTAGGATTTAGTCTGCAGAAGGAAGTCTGTGTAGTGCCTGGAGTGTTTGAACAATGAACTTTGCTGGAAGTGGCATTGGCCATTCCTATAAAGGGTTCTGGTGAGTAAGTACCTGTGGAGCTGTAAGCAATACATCTGTAATGATCAATATTACTATTCTATCAAACAGCAGCCATGTCATGTCACCAAGTGCTCCCTGGAGGCCTTCATTGAATAGAGCAGTTCTTCTGGTTGTTTTTTATTTTACAGCTTATAAAACAGGACAAGAGGTATCAAAGATGGGTTTTCAGGTGGGGGCTTTAAGAATAACCAGTCCTTGAGAGTGACTTCCAATGCATATCTGAAATAATTATGAAATTTAATTTAAAATATAGGTAGTTTATAAATAGGCAGACCCAAGACCAATGCAGCAGATTAGAAACCCTAGAGATGGAGACAAACACATATAGGAATTTAGTTATAAATGTGGCATCTCCAACTAGTGTGGGAGAAGAGGAAATGGTTAATAAATGGTATTGGGACAAATAATTAACCAGCTGGATAAAATTGAAAGGAATCCAGTCCTCATATCATGTAACAGGACAAATTCCAAATTTGATCTAAGATTCAATGCAAAAAGATGAAATTTTTTAATATTGCGAGAGGAAAACATGGGGAAATTCTTGCATAATCTTGGAGTAAGCAAGGCCTTTATAAGTATAACTGGGAATCTGGAATCCATAAGAGAAAAGGGTGATAAATTTAGTTACATGAAAATCAGATAAAACTCTCCATATGGCAAAAAGTACAATAAACAAAGTGAAAGAAAGGAGGGAAGGAAGGGAAGGAGGAGGGAAAGGAGATATGGAGGGAGAGACAGACAAACTAGAAGAACAGTTGCCACCCAAATCAGAAGGTACAAATCTCCCTGAAAAAAAATTAATAAGAACAACAACCTAATAGGGAAGTGAACAAAGGACATGGACGGTTCACAGAAAAGGAAATATAAATGTCCCTAAAAGTTATGAAAAGGTGCTCAACTGCTCTCATAATTTGAGAAATATAAAATAAAACCATATAAAGGTACCATTTCTTTTTACTTATCAGATTTATGAAAAACAACCACAGCCTACTAAACGTCTCTTGGCCAAGCTGTGGGGAACAGGCACACCTATACCTTAATTGTGGGAGGGTAAATTTGGTATGACCCCCTATGGTGGACAGTTTGGCAATATCCATCAAAATTATAAATGTCCATTTTATTTTGTCCAGCTGTTCAACTGTAGTACTTTATCCGGTAGAAATACTTGCCCTCTTATGAAATGATGTACATGCAAGGCTATTCATTGCAGCATTATTTGGAATAGCACAAGATTAAGCACAACCCAAATGTCCAACAATTGCAAACTAGTAAAATAGATTATATCATGTTTACCCAATAGAATGAGCTTCCAGGTAGCACAGTGGTAAAGAATCTGTCTGTCAATGCACAAGACGCAAGAGATGCGGGTTTGATCCCTGTGTCAGGAAAATCCCCTGGAGAAGGAAATGGCAACCCACTCCACTATTCTTGCCTTGAAAATCCCACGGACAAAGAAGCCTGGTAGGCTACAGTTCACGGGGTTGCAAAGAGTCAGGCATGACTGAGTGACTGAGCACCTGAGCACACATGCTCCCAACAGAATACTGTGTAACCATAAAAATGAATGAGGACCATTTCTCTATACTGATAGAATCAGATCACCAAGATATACTTCAAAGTAAAAAAAAACCATGAGGAGACCATTATGTACTCTTTGCTATGTTTGTTGTTGTTCAGTCACTCAGTCATGTTCAACTCTTTGCGATGCCATGGACTGCAGCATGCCAGGCTTCCCTGTTCTTCACCATCTCCTGGAGCCTGCTCAAACACATGTCCATTGAGTTAGTGATGCCATCCAACCATCTCATCCTCTGTCGTCCCCTTCTCCTCCTGCCTTCAATCTTTCCCTGCATCAGGGTCTTTTTTAATGAGTCAGCTCTCAAGAGTCTTCCCCAGCACCACAATTTGAAAGCATCAGTTCTTTGGCACTCAGTCTTCTTTATGGTCCAACTCTCATATCCATACATGACTACTGGAAAAACCATAGCTTTGACTAAATGGGACCTTTGCTATGTTGAGGATGTAGAAATGACATCTGTACTCATATTTACTTGTATTTACATAAAGAAATTAGGAAACATACACAAGGATTCTGGAGAAGGAAATGGCACCCCCCTCCAGTACTCTTGCCTGGAAAATTCCATGGATGGAGGAGCCTGGTAGGCTACAGTTCATGGGGTCACAAAGAGTCAGACATGACTAAGCAATTACCACACACACAAGGAGTCAGCCATATTTCACCGATTCTAACATATACATTTTTTCTCCTTTTGACATCTATGAAACAGAAACATACCTTCCATTATATGACATTTTAGAATATAATTAGCTGAATTTTTCTTTCTTAATGGTACATGACATAATGATGCATCTTAAAATTGATCATGTCTTAGATTGCATGGAATACAGTAATAACAATGAGTACCTATGAGGAGGGGAACCTGGGGAAAAGGATGAGGGGGAGTCTTTTCATTTACATGTTTTTAAATGGTTTTTGTTTGAGCATATGAATCTATTGCCTACTCAAAAGTTGAATAAATAATATTAATAAAAATTTTCATGTATATATACACACGCGCTCATATACATACATATAACAATAGATTAGTTCCTGGGGTCTATGTCCTTCTATAGGGATGTTCTAAGTAAGAAGTTCAGTTCTAAGGTATTAAAATGGGATACAAACTGACCCACACTTGGAACATGTTAATCGCTAAGAAGACAACCACTGTGTGCTGTGCTGACCTGGGTCCACCTGAATAGCTGTTGGCTCCTGAGCATTGCCCCAGATTTTGCCAGTAGGCAGGACACTATAATTTTTCTAGATGTGACTAATGCACCTTTAATTTGGGAACCAGGAAGACATTGGCTCATCATAAAGCTTTATGAGAGGTGGAGGCATGCTGTTAAGGCTTCTGTGATGACCTCGTAGACATTTTCAGAGCTCTCAGACAAAAATCAATGCTTGGGAGAACACACAACTAAACCAGGAACTTGCTTTTATTTTATTTTTTTCTCTCTCTTCCAAAGACTAGATAGGCTTTGAATTAGATAGGTTTTTCTTTTTGGCATTTATTTCAGTGATGAGAGCAATTGCTTCTTTTCCCTTCCTCCCCACTTCCACAAACCTTTATCAGCCTCTTTTTGGTTAATTGCCATTTCTAGGTAAGACATTGATGAGAAGCAGGGTGACAAATGCCACAGGGAGGGTCAGATGTGTAGCATCTTGTGTTCCAAACTCACCTTTCTAATGAAAGATAGAGAGAAATCCCAGAAGGGATTTTTCTTTTGTGAGAAGACAGGCTCATAACCTTGCGGAATGCCTAGCTGAGGTTCAAGAGACCTGAATTCTAGGTCTGGACTCTTTAGCAAATGGATGTTTTCTGCATCCTCTTTTAGTGGCTCTTTCCCTCAGTTTTCTGATCTGAAAAATGGATGCAATAGTACTTATTCTTAAAGAAAATAGGAAGTACTAAGGAAATAGTACTAAGTACTAAGGAAATAGTACTTATTTCCTTAAAGGACTGCTGTGAACTGCTTGGGAAAGCACTTAAATGCATGTCTATCAAGTACTAAAGATAGAGAGGAGGTTCTATTTTTGTCATCATTTAAAGGCCAGTGAGAACATGTGCAGAGAGGCCATTTGACAGACACTCATCCTGTCTTAGACATGTGACATGTGACAGTTAGAAACCAGCCCTGAACACAAACAGTTGGGAGCAGGGAGGGGCTAGGCTTGTCACCACCTGATTGGGTAACAACAGTAATAACTAACTTGTCCTTACCAAAGTACTTTCACACTCTTTACACCCCATCATCCTCTAACAGTCCCATGAAGTAGGTATTAACATTATTATTCCCACACTGGGCTTCCCTGATAGCTCAGTTGGTAAAGAATCTGCCTGAAATCAGGAGACCCTGGTTCAATTCCTGGGTCAGGAAGATCTGCTGGAGAAGGGATAGGCTACCCACTCCAGTATTCTTGGGTTTCCCTGGTGACTCAGCTGGTAAAGAATTCGCCTGCAATGCAGGAGACCTGGGTTCGATCCCTGGGTTGGGAAGATCCCCTGGAGGAGGAAATGGCAACCCACTCCAGTATTCTGGCCTGGAGAATTCCATGGACTGTATAGTCCATGGGGTCGCAGAGTCAGACACAGCTGAATTCCCACATTACAGATGTACAACCTGAAATTATGAGTGAAGCTGAAATTTGGACCCAACTCCAAACTTTTCGCTCCTTCCACACTACTGTCCTGCCCACTCTCCTCTCTGCTCTGAACTGATTGATCTCAGCAACATGTCACAGAAACCACATAAAGCTGGGGCCTGGGCTGCTCTGGGGATCAGAGATGGGAATAGGGAGGGAGGCAGTGGAAACTTTTCCTACTTCTAACACAGGCTATTAGCACACATGTAGTAACTAGGACATATGGTGACCATCTGGAACTGCAATCACTTAGGTCATTGCTGAAACTCAGCTGAACAACACACTCAGGTTAGATAGCATTGTAAGGCCCTACATGCGTGCTCAGTCACTTCAGCTGTGTCCGACTCTTTGCGAATCTATGGACTATAGCCCACCAGACTCCTCTGTCCAGGGGATTCTCCAGGAAAGAATACTGGGGTGGGTTGCCATGCCCTCCTCCAAGGAATCTGCTCAAGCTGGGGATCAAACCCGCATCTCCTGTGTCTCCTGCATTGCAGGCAGATTCTTTACCCTGAGCCACCTGGGAAGCCCTTGTAATGCCTTGTGCTGTGCTGTGCTGTGCTGTGCTTAGCCACTCAGTTGTGTCTAACTCCTGGCAACCCCATGGACTGTAGCCCGCCAGGCTCCTCTGTTCATGGAATTCTCCAGGCAAGAATACTGAAGCGGGTAGCCTATCGTTTCTTTGGGGGATCTTCCCAACTCAGGAATCTAACAAGTGTCTCCTGCATTGTAGGTGGATTCTTTATCAGCTGAGCTACCAGGGAAACCCTCTAATGCCCCAGTCCCCTAAAATTTTGCCTTTGGGGAAAATGCCCTTGGCAAATGATGAGCAAGAGTAGCAGTCATCTGTTGACACAAAATAAAACGTCAGCCAATGTATTGGACCTTGGTACTAATTTAGTTGACCTTAAATGTCTTCAGGTAGCTTGTGTCCTAATCTAACCACAGAGGTCACTGTTAATGATCTAGCCATGCAAGATTATCCCAACAAAAAGTATACTCACAAAGGGATCCAACTTAGTTCCATGAATCTGGCGCCCCTACTGACGAGCCAAATAATCAGTTCCAGCTGAACCAGGGATAGGTAGAGTCCTCAGGCCAAATCTGCCCCCTGGCCTGTTTTTGTAGATAAAGTTTTATTAGAATGCGGCCACACTTATTTGTTCAATAGTATTGTTGGCTCTGTGCTATAATGGCAGAGTTGAGTAGTTGATAGATTGACAGACTGTGGGGCCTGCAAAGTTGAAAATATTTACTCTCAAGCCATTTACAGAAAAAATTTGCCAATCTCTATTCCAGACAGTAAATGTGCAGGTGAGTTCAGACTTGTGAGTGTAGCCAAAGCCCTGGTCAGGTCTCCATCTGATGAAACACAGAAGAAAAGGGCAGTAGGAATCCCTGGCCAACTATGCCCAAAGGAGTACTCCTAGGGGCCTGGCTCCAGGTGAAAGGGGGCAATGGTCCTGTGGACCTAAACCTCAGGGAACCCTAAACTACATGTGTATAGTTCATCAATTTCACTTAGGATCAGAAGAGCCCCAGAGACCCGCTGACCCCTCTGTCAGCTGCCCTTTCTACCCACTTCTGTGGTGTTTGAATTAAGCTGGAACAGAGTGAGCCCTTGTGAGAAGGCTATTGTAAGTGATGTCCCCGGGACACTGGAGGCCTGTCTTAGTGAACTGACTTGACAGGCATTCTTCCAGGCATGAGAAAGCAGTGACAGCCATGAGTCAGGTTCTCACAGCCCTTGAGAAGCCTTTTGAACTGGGAACCCAAACTTGTAGACCTCAAGGGACCCTCAGAGATCATCTAGAGGCCAAAAGAAGGGAGAGGTTTGTTCAGGGGCCCACCATGAGTTAAGTGGCGAAGGGGTCTAGTCCCATTCAGAGTGTTTCTCACCCTTCTATGCACTGTGACCTAATATCAGCCCATAGCATGCCATTGTCTTAGACAGCCAGTGTCCTGCATGTGTTTATAAGCTCGGTCTGACCTATCCCTTGTGGTCTGGACCTGCTAGGTAGAGATGACTGTTTTAAGGAAGCCGCAAACCTGGGGTAATCCCTGAAGCTGAGTCTCTTACAGCAGTTAGGGGGATGGGAAGGCTTGTGAATAAGCCTTTGTGGACCTGTGGGAGAGGGAAGAAGGAGCTGTCTGAAATGGCTGATGTAACTAACAGTCTGGATGACTAAACCTGGGCCAGAGCCAGAGGGGCAGGCAAGACATCCCAAGAACAGTGCCAGGGTGTATACCCTGGATAAGCAATCAGTCAGATTAGAATCAAAATCCAGTGTCAGAATCACTGAGAAAAAGGACAACCTAGGGAAAGGAAGCAGCTCCATTCTAAATACTGGGATGAGGCACACAGGCAACAATACAAGGCATGTTGGATTAGAGATTCCATCGGCCGATAGCATACCTCCTCTCCTATCATAAAGATTAGCATGGGTTCACAGGGTTCCAGAATGTCAATGTTGTTTTGTAGGTGACTGTAAAAATCTAGAAGAAATATGTGCAAGTTTGGTCTACGTGGTGACCACTATGCTACAGATGCATAGAAGGACAATCAATTAAAAACACAGTCCCAGTGACAGGGTACTCACAGAACTTGCCAAAGGTCAAGATAGTTGCAGTATTGAGTGTCACATGCTGTTTGGCAGGAACTGAGCACCCATAAACAAGCATAAGGCTGAATTAGTAGAAGACCTCAGGAGCATGCCAAACCCCAAAGTAAAATAGTGGACTATCAAAGACCTTGAGACATGAGTTTCTGGGTGCCCCACTCAGATGCAGCTGTCACCCAGCTCTCCTCACTACAGGCCATTTTGAAATTTGGCTGTTCCTCTAGAAGAGGGGCCTTCGAGTAAAAGGGAAAAAACACATGTGCTTGGAAATAAAATCCTGAATAAATTATGAAGCTAAATTTGGCCTAATTTGCCTTCAGTATTTGATCCAAGCCAGTTGAACAAATTTATTGCATACCTGTGGACATCATACTCTGTAATAGGTACTGGCGGCATGAAGATGAATGGACACAGCCACTTCCCTCTCGGGCCTTTCTGCTTAATGAGGGAAACACACACACACAGACAGATCATTCTGGTATAATTTAGTAAGGGCCAGAGTGCTAAAAGAGCCTAAAGGAGCGTCGTATAAGTTAGAAGAGGGTGTTAGGGAAAGCTTCTGAAAGGAGAGGACCCTTGATTTTCCAACGGGGTCAGGCATGGGATAGTCAGTGAGACAGGTGGAGAACCAGCTGACACAGAAACCAGGGAATGAAGCAGTGAAAAGGCAACAAAGTCCAATGCAGCAGATGATGAGGGAAAAGTTTTCATTGGACTTGAAAACAAGGGGGTCATTGGTGATCTTAAAGACAACATGTCTCATGGAGCAGAAGTGGGAGGGGAGAGCCAGGGCTGGGGGCTGAGTGGAACTGATGAAATGGATGCAGACAGCGGAGAAGGCGATGGCACCTCACTCCAGTACTCTTGCCTGGAAAATCCCAGGGACAGCAGAGCCTGATGGGCTGCCATCTATGGGGTCGCACAGAGTCGGACACGACTGAAGCAACTTAGCAGCAGCAGCGTATGCCACCCTCGGAAGGCTCATGACTGAAAAGGAAAGGAGAGCAATGGACAGCGGTTGCAGAAGGTAAAAGGGAAGTGTGTGTGTGTGTGTTGAGTTTGGGTTTTTTGGATTGGAGGGATATTTCTTCTCTTGTCTTACACACTGAGAAGAGAGTGACTAGAAAGGGCACAATGACAAAGAGAGGAAAGAAGGAAGATGGCTGCTGAGGCAGAAGGGGAGATGCTGGCCCTGAACAGGAAGACTGACCCCATCCTCTGAGATAAGTGACTTAGGAACAGTAGGTGCCATGGAGTTAGGTCATAGGTGGGAAGAGGTGGTGGTGGGAGGCAGTCTTAGTGGCTTGTCTTCTTAGTTGGCAGGGTTTTAGTCACCTTGGTGTGGGGGTCACACTGTTTGGCATGTCTCCCTCTCTGTTAGCATCTCCCTGTGACACATATCTCTGCATTTTGGGGGATAGATTTAACTTTATAATCATTGGTCCTGTGTGTCCTCCCTGTGGAAGGAGAGCACCCTGAAGACCTGGAAATAACCAGAGGCTAACCAGTAGGGTAGAAGGTGGAATCGCAGGAGTCTCCTGTCTTCCTGCAGTCGAGGCCAGGCACTACATCTGTCCTGCCATTCTTCCTGAGGGCTCTGCCCTTCCTCCACAAGGGCTTATTCTGAACTGTGGCACAAGCCAGGCAGGAGCTTTGCACAGAGTAGAGGCCTCTACTGCAGCCACCAACCCCCATGACGGCTCAGTCATGGTCCCTCTTGCTCCCAGTTTTATAGCCTACTTGAACCACCCCCATCCTCTCTGCCCAGCCCTGAATGCATGAGTTCCCATCCCAGAGGTGCATAGTTCCCATCCCACCTCCCCCAGGATCTCAGGCTTACAGATCTCTTTTTTTCCAGGTTCAAATTTTTTAAAATTAATTAATTTAACTGGAGGATAATTATAATATTGTGATGGTTTTTGCCAAACATCAACATGAATTGGCCATATGTATACATACATGTGTGCCCCTCATCCTGAAACCCCTCCCCACTCCCTCCCCACCCTATCCCTCTAGGTTATCCTGGAGCACTGGCTTTGGGTGGCCTGCTTCATGTATCAAACTCACACTGGTCATCTATTGACTGCCCTCTCCCCTCTAACCCCATTCCTGTTATAATATACTTTCCTTTGCTTCAATGCGGTTACAATAACCTTCTTTGTTTCTATCATTCCCCTGGCCTTTATTCATTACTGCTTTATTTCTGCTAGTTTTTCATGTTGGTATATCTTATTCCTTCCCTTCCAACAAAACAGTGACCTTCTTGACAGCAGGTATGGAATCTTGTACAATTCGTTTCTGCATTCCCCAACACCAGCCCCACAGTGGCTGCTAAATAAATACTGCTGATTTATTGGCTGAGCTGATGGGTAAAGCAAGCCTGGGTATGCTCAACCTTGGGCAGGTTGGTTCTTTTCTGACTCACAGAATACCAAGGCATTGAGAGCAGACTCCCTCTCTGGGTGGAGCCAGGGCAGGGGTAAAGTTGTCAATAAATATGACTTAGTGAGAAGTGTGTGGATGGTGATTAACAGCTGCCCTGGTGTGCCCTGATTGTCTGGAACATACTGCTACAGGAAGGCATCTAGAGGGGAAGGATGTGACGTGGAAACTAGCACTCTCCCTGGCTCCCACGTCTCCTGCAACCCTCTGGCCACCGCCTCCTCCCCAACTCCAGTGCTTGTTTCCAGATTTATTCATTCCTGTGGGCAAAGCCTCCCAGTCACACAAGTTGGCCCCACAAAGCAGAGGATGTGGTCACCCAACATTCCTTCTGCTTGCAAGTAATTTGTCCTGTTGCAAAGGTGAAACAAGATTTCTTTTTTTTTTCCATCTGATTTATGGGGCAGGGAAAAAAAAAAAAGGTTGTGTGAATAAGAACTGCAGAGGTAACTACTATCCTTCTTGGGTGCTCCATCAGAGAGATTTCAAGATTCGTTCTTCGTGAACCTGGGCTTCGCCTGCTGAATCAGTTGCACTTGGATACAGGGCTGAATCATGGAGAGTTGGGAGGCTGAACTCTGTTTAAATGGTGATCTAAAGAAAGCCCTTTTTGGAATTTTCAGAGGAGGAATGTTACTAGATGAATAATGGTTTTGAGCATTCTTATTAGAGAAGATGTTTGGATTTGGTCTTAAAACTGGAACAAATCAAAAGCCCATTTCATTGCTCCTTGTGGTTAGATGTGAATTAAAATCATGGATTTTCTGATTCATTCAAGGCCAGACTATTCTTCATTTCAAGCCTTGATGTTTTTGCATTTATCTTGGTTTCTTGGGTTGTTTTTTACACTAAAAAGGACAATGCAATACTTGGGTAGTGCAAAAAAATATTTCAAGGTATTTCATTATAAAAACTTCATATCTCTTTTGTTCATTCTAACTCCAGTCCAGGCCACATGCCAGGTACCCTTTACAACACACTAGAACAGGATTTTTCTGTCACTTCTTTTAAATAGCACTACCTGGCACCAAGTTTGAGCACAAGGTCATATATTTTAAATAATAAGGAGGAAGTGAAAGTGTTAGCACTAGGTCATGTCTGACTCTTTGTGATCCCATGGACTGTAGCCTGCCAGGCTCCTCTGTTCAGGGAATTCTCCAGCAAGAATACTGGAGTGGGTTGCCATGCCCTTCTCCAGGGGATCTTCTCGACTCAGAGATCGAACCTGGGTCTCCTGCATTGCAGGCAGATTCTTTACCATCTGAACCACTAAAGGTTAGGAATGGCAATGCTCTCATCTTAACCACCCTAATTCCTCCCTCCTCTTAACATTAGATTAGTAAGTTCCAGAACATTGGTTTACTTCTGTGATGTTTGAGTCCAAGAATCAAATACACTCTCCTATCCTCGCAGACACCATCAGGTCCTGAAGTGCAAGTTCCCTATGGTAGTTTAAGTCACTAAGTCATGTCTGACTCTTTGCGACCCAGTGGATTGTAGCACACCAGGCTCCTCTGTCCATGGGATTTCCTAGGTAAGAGTACTGGAGTGGGTTGTCATTTCCTTCTCCAGGGGATCTTCCTGACCCAAGGATTGAACCTAGGTCTCCTGAATTGCCGGCAGATTCTTTACTGACTGAGCCACCACTTCAGGCTAAACACAGCTTCCTGATTCAGCCTAGGATCTCTTGGATAGCAATCGTCGGTCTTTCTGTAACCACTGGAACCTATTTTGCAGGGGGGACAGTCTTCATGGCAGAGATTGTCTCCATAGATGTGGTCATACATGTCCCATATTTGGATTGTGGTATCTGGCTATCAATAGCATAAGACAGTAACAAAGCAATGTTTTGGTCCACTCTAATGTAGAGCAGTGATTCTCAAATTTTAATGCACCTGTGAGCCACCTGGGGCTCTTTTTATTTTTATTTTATTTTATTTTATTTTTTTACTTTACAATATTGTATTTGTTTTGCCATACGGGACTCTTTTTTTTTTTTTTTTTTTTTTTTTGTTCTTCAATTTTATTTTATTTTTAAACTTTACATAATTGTATTAGTTTTGCCAAATATCAAAATGAATCTGCCACAGGTATACATGTGTTCCCCATCCTGAACCCTCCTCCCTCCTCCCTCCCCATTCCATCCCTCTGGGTCGTCCCAGTGCACCAGCCCCAAGCATCCAGTATCGTGCATCGAACCTGGACTGGCAACTCGTTTCATACATGATATTTTACAAGTTTCAATGCCATTCTCCCAAATCTTCCCACCCTCTCCCTCTCCCACAGAGTCCATAAGACTGTTCTATACATCAGTGTCTCTTTTGCTGTCTCGTACACAGGGTTATTGTTACCATCTTTCTAAATTCCATATATATGCATTAGTATACTGTATTGGTGTTTTTCTTTCTGGCTTACTTCACTCTGTATAATAGGCTCCAGTTTCATCCACCTCATTAGAACTGATTCAAATGTATTCTTTTTAATGGCTGAGTAGTACTCCATTGTGTATATGTACCACAGCTTTCTTATCCATTCATCTGCTGATGGACATCTAGGTTGCTTCCATGTCCTGGCTATTATAAACAGTGCTGCGATGAACATTGGGGTACACGTGTCTCTTTCCCTTCTGGTTTCCTCAGTGTGTATGCCCAGCAGTGGGATTGTTGGATCATAAGGCAGTTCTATTTCCAGTTTTTTAAGAAATCTCCACACTGTTCTCCATAGTGGCTATACTAGTTTGCATTCCCACCAACAGTGTAAGAGGGTTCCCTTTTCTCCACACCCTCTCCAGCATTTATTGCTTGTAGACTTTTGGATCACAGCCATTCTGACTGGTGTGAAATGGTACCTCATAGTGGTTTTGATTTGCATTTCTCTGATAATGAGTGATGTTGAGCATCTTTTCATGTGTTTGTTAGCCATCTGTATGTCTTCTTTGGAGAAATGTCTATTTAGTTCTTTGGCCCATTTTTTGATTGGGTCATTTATTTTTCTGGAGTTGAGCTGTAGGAGTTGCTTGTATATTCTCGAGATTAGTTGTTTGTCAGTTGCTTCATTTGCTATTATCTTCTCCCATTCTGAAGGCTGTCTTTTCACCTTGCTAATAGTTTCCTTTGATGTGCAGAAGCTTTTAAGGTTAATTAGGTCCCATTTGTTTATTTTTGGTTTTATTTCCAATATTCTGGGAGGTGGGTCATAGAGGATCCTGCTGTGATGTATGTCAGAGAGTGTTTTGCCTATGTTCTCCTCTAGGAGTTTTATAGTTTCTGGTCTTACGTTTAGATCTTTAATCCATTTTGAGTTTATTTTTGTGTATGGTGTTAGAAAGTGTTCTAGTTTCATTCTTTTACAAGTGGTTGACCAGATTTCCCAGCACCACTTGTTAAAGAGATTGTCTTTAATCCATTGTATATTCTTGCCTCCTTTGTCAAAGATAAGGTGTCCATATGTGCGTGGATTTATCTCTGGGCTTTCTGTTTTGTTCCATTGATCTATATTTCTGTCTTTGTGCCAGTACCATACTGTCTTGATAACTGTGGCTTTGTAGTAGAGCCTGAAGTCAGGTAGGTTGATTCCTCCAGTTCCATTCTTCTTTCTCAAGATCGCTTTGGCTATTCGAGGTTTTTTGTTTTTCCATACAAATTGTGAAATTATTTGTTCTAGCTCTGTGAAGAATGCTGTTGGTAGCTTGATAGGGATTGCATTGAATCTATAAATTGCTTTGGGTAGTATACTCATTTTCACTATATTGATTCTTCCAATCCATGAACATGGTATATTTCTCCATCTGTTAGTGTCCTCTTTGATTTCTTTCATCAGTGTTTTATAGTTTTCTATATATAGGTCTTTAGTTTCTTTAGGTAGATATATTCCTAAGTATTTTATTCTTTCCGTTGCAATGGTGAATGGAATTGTTTCCTTAATTTCTCTTTCTGTTTTCTCATTATTAGTGTATAGGAATGCAAGGGATTTCTGTGTGTTGATTTTATATCCTGAAACTTTACTATAGTCATTTATTAGTTCTAGTAATTTTCTGGTGGAGTCTTTAGGGTTTTCTATGTAAAGGATCATGTCATCTGCAAACAGTGAGAGCTTTACTTCTTCTTTTCCAATTTGGATTCCTTTTATTTCTTTTTCTGCTCTGATTGCTGTGGCCAAAACTTCCAAAACTATGTTGAATAGTAATGGTGAAAGTGGGCACCCTTGTCTTGTTCCTGACTTTAGAGGAAATGCTTTCAATTTTTCACCATTGAGGATAATGTTTGCTGTGGGTTTGTCATATATAGCTTTTATTATGTTGAGGTATGTTCCTTCTATTCCTGCTTTCTGGAGAGTTTTGATCATAAATGGATGTTGAATTTTGTCAAAGGCTTTCTCTGCATCTATTGAGATAATCATATGGTTTTTATTTTTCAATTTGTTAATGTGGTGTATTACATTGATTGATTTGCGGATATTGAAGAATCCTTGCATCCCTGGGATAAAGCCCACTTGGTCATGGTGTATGATCTTTTTAATGTGTTGTTGGATTCTGATTGCTAGAATTTTGTTAAGGATTTTTGCATCTATGTTCATCAGTGATATTGGCCTGTAGTTTTCTTTTTTTGTGGGATCTTTGTCAGGTTTTGGTATTAGGGTGATGGTGGCCTCATAGAATGAGTTTGGAAGTTTACCATCCTCTGCAATTTTCTGGAAGAGTTTGAGCAGGATAGGTGTTAGCTCTTCTCTAAATTTTTGGTAGAATTCAGCTGTGAAGCCGTCTGGACCTGGGCTTTTGTTTGCTGGAAGATTTTTGATTACAGTTTCAATTTCCGTGCTTGTGATGGGTCTGTTAAGATTTTCTATTTCTTCCTGGTCGAGTTTTGGAAAGTTGTAATTTTCTAAGAATTTGTCCATTTCTTCCACGTTGTCCATTTTATTGGCATATAATTGTTGATAGTAGTCTCTTATGATCCTTTGTATTTCTGTGTTGTCTGTTGTGATCTCTCCATTTTCATTTCTAGTTTTATTGATTTGATTTTTCTCCCTTTGTTTCTTGATGAGTCTGGTTAATGGTTTGTCAATTTTATTTATCTTTTCAAAGAACCAGCTTTTGGCTTTGTTGATTTTTGCTATGGTCTCTTTTGTTTCTTTTGCATTTATTTCTGCTCTAAGTTTTAAGATTTCTTTCCTTCTACTAACCCTGGGGTTCTTCATTTCTTCCTTTTCTAGTTGCTTTAGGTGTAGAGTTAGGTTATTTATTTGACTTTTTCCTTGTTTCTTGAGGTGTGCCTGTATTGCTATGAACTTTCCCCTTAGGACTGCTTTTACCGTGTCCCACAGGTTTTGGGTTGTTGTGTTTTCATTTTCATTCGTTTCTGTGCAAATTTTGATTTCTTTTTTGATTTCTTCTGTGATTTGTTGGTTATTCAGCAGCGTGTTGTTCAGCCTCCATATGTTGGAATTTTTAATAGTTTTTCTCTTGTAATTGAGATCTAATCTTGGGACTCTTTTTAAAATGCAGGTTCTTGTTCAGTAGATCTGGGAAGGGGACTGCGACTCTGCATTTCTAACAAAGTGCCCAGGGGGGACGTGTAGATCCGGTCTCCCTTAAGGTAAGTTCACGTTTAAAACCAAAGACTCTAAATAGGCATTTTAAAATTGGCAGAACAAAGCCATGTAGAGGCGTGTGGCTTCTGATTTAGTTTCACAGCCCCTTCTCCTTAGCTCTTAGTTCACCTACATCTGACCCAAGATAACTTGAGTTATTTGGCTTTTAATTCCAGGAGACAGGAACCTTTGGGATCTGCCTGTTATTAGTGCTTGATGAATGTTGTTTGTTCTTATTGAAACTGATTATGAGTGTCCTTTGAATGTTAGGCTCTAAATCAGCCTTGCAAACCTAGTGGCACCTAACTAATTTTGGTCCTGGCTCATCTCCATTCTGTCTGGCTCCCAAGGCCTTTCATCAAGCTACACTATTTGCTTAGCTTCAGATATAGCTCATATCTGTATATGTTAAAACTTTATAATTCACCTGCTTCCTGAATTCAGATAAGCTTTCCCCAGTTAACCCAATATGGAATCATAGCATGTTGAGATCGAAAGGGACTTCTAGGGCCAGGGCCTTGCACAAACCCTAGTATATCATTCTTGAACTTTCTTTGAGATTCTTAAGCTGACTGGGAGTTCTCTGCCCCATATAGCAGCCTGTTCCATGGTTGTGCTGCTCGGACTGAGAGAGAGTTCTTCAGAGCTTCAGCTACATGTTACCTCTCTATAATTTTCGCTGTGATGTTGCCTGCTAGAACTAACCTCACTTCTGCAATATGGCTCTTTGACCAACTTAAAGCTACTCTTGTGACTCCCTGTTTCTTATTTCCAGGCCCAAATCTTCCTTTTTTTTTTTTCCACTTATTTTTTGTATATCAAAGTTTCCAGACCTCTTACCTTCCTAGTCATTGGGTTCTATATGTTCTAGTTTGTCAGTGTCTGCTCTTCCCTAGCATTCTCTGATATGGGCTCACCAAACCTGATTCTGAGGGTTTATCTTGGCAGCCATGTTTTGCTGTTGGCTCACATTGAGTCAAGAATCATCCCCTGGACTAGAGACATTGACTATCTGAATCTAGGTCAAATGCTTCTATTTATCTTTATTGCATTTCATCTTGTTTCTTTCAACCAATCCTTCCACCCAATTGAGATCTTGAGTTCTGCTTGCAAACTGCATCCATGATAGCCTCGTTGTCATTAGTATACTCACATCCTGTTGTTGCAAACTGAGCAGGTCTCATTTCTATAGATTGGCTTTGTTTTTACATCTAGACTTTATTTTTTAGGGCAGGTTTAGGTTCGCAGCAAAATTGAGTGGAAAGTACAGAGATATCCATACACTCCTGTACCTCCAGCATCAACCTCCCCTACCAGAGTGGTTCAGTTGTTAAAATTGATGAACCTGTATATAGAAACATCATTTTCACCTATAATCCATAGTTCACCTTAGGGTTCAGTCTTGCTATGTTACATGGCATTTTTTTTTTAATAACAATATTTTGAGTGTCTTTCTAGTCTTTGTTGTATAAATGTATTTAGTTATCATTACTATTTACCTATCTAGTTTCAATTACCAACAGTATATGCTATTTTTAAACAATAGTGAAATAATAGATAAAATTTTTTCCTCCTGCTTTTTTTCACTTAAGTTATGAGCACTTGCTTATGTCACTAAGAAAAAACTTGATATTTTTTTCAGAGACCAAGGAGGAAAAAAATGTATCAATACACAGTTACTAAGAGCTAGTATACTGACTCTTGATATTCAAGAATTCACTAATTCGTTTGAAAAGGTGAGTTCAATAGAATAGATGTTTGGTATTTTTTCCCTTTGTTCATTTAAGTAACATTCTAGCCATAAAGTACGTCTTCTGTTTTGCTACCTTATACCCTTTTGTTTTTCATGATCTTTTTTAGTTTCTTCTCACCTTCACCCTCACTGATAAACAATTATTGCTTAGCATTAATATCATAATTTGTGTGTGTGTGTGTGCCTTTTCAAGTCACTCAGCTTGTCTCCATTGTATCTTCCCTGCATAGCCAGAGATTGGTAGTAACAATATTTCATTCCATTTGACTGCCACAAAGATTCATTTTTATGGACTTGATACATGTTGTTTTAAAGTGGCTTTTAGATCTGAGCATTATATATTTGTTCCACTTTTGCTATTATGCTCTTTTTTTTTTTTACCTTTTGACCCCTTCACCCATTCCCCCTGCCTGACCTCACCCTTTGATAATCCACCACGTTGTTGCACATGGCAAGATTTCCTTATTTTTTATGGCTGAGTAATATTCCATTGTATCCATATACCACAGTTTCTTTACCCATTCATCCATCAGTGACCACTTAGGTTGTTTCTGTATCTTGGTTATTGTAAATAATGCTGCAAGGGACATGAGAATGCAGATATCTTTTCAAGTTAGTGTTTTTGTTTTCTTCAGATAAATACCCAGAAGTGGAATTTCTGGATCATATAGTATTTATATTCTTAATTTTTGAGGGATCTCCATGCTGTTCTCCATAGCAGCTGCGCCACTTTACATTCTCACCAACAGAGCATTAAGGTTTCCTTTCCCCCACATCCTCACCAGTACTTGTTATTCTTATCTTTTTGATAATAGCCATTATGACAGCTGTGAGGTGATATCTCATTGTGGTTTGTATTTGCTTTTCTCTTGTGATGATAAACAATGTGATGATAAACATCTTCTCATGTATCTGTTAGCCACCTATCTGTCTTCTTTGGAAAAATCTAGAACATCTGCCCAGTCTTTTGATCAGATTGTTTTTTGCTGTTGACTTGTACGAGTGCTTTAAATATTTTGGGTATTCACCTTTTGTCAGGTATATGACTTGCAAATATCTTCTCCCATTCAGTAGCTTGCCTTTTCATTTTGTTGATGGCTTCCTTTGTCGTATAGAATCTTTTTAGTGTGATGTAGTTCCACTTGTTCATTTTTTCTTTTATTGCTTTTACTTTTCGTGTCAGATTAAAAGTATTATCACCAGCCTATGTCAGCAAGCTTACCACCTATGTTTTCTTCTAGGAGTTTTATGGTTTCAGGGCTTACATTCAAGTCTTTAATCCATTTTGAGGTGTTTTTTATTTTATTTTATTTTTTTTTTTTTGGTGTGTATAGTACTCTTGCCTGGAAAATCTCATGGATGGAGGAGCCTGGAAGGCTGCAGTCCATGGGGTCACTGAGGGTCGGACACGACTGAGCGACTTTACTTTCACTTTTCAATTTCATGCATTGGAGACAGAAATGGCAACCCACTCCAGTGTTCTTGCCTGGAGAATCCCAGGGATGGGGAGGCCTGATGGGCTGCCGTCTATGGGGTTGCACAGAGTCGGACACGACTGAAGTGACTTAGCAGCAGCAGCAGTATATGATAGTGGTCCAGAGATCATAGATTATAACTGTCTTTTCAAGTTGTAATTGAGCAATTAGAATGTCCCATGCAAGATGTTAAAAGTCAAAACTCCAAGCCTGGCTTAGCATTAAATGTTTTCCCTGCCTGCCTTAGGCCTCTTTTAGCCTCAAGGGCTGCAGTGGAGAGGTAGGTAGGGAACAGAACTTCGCCCCCCTTGCTGTTCACTAGCTCCATTTGTTGGTTGCCATTTTGCTTCCTCCACTACTGAAGCTGGGAGAGGGAGTGTATAGAAGATGAATAAAGCCAACTCCTTCTTTCTTGTAGTGTTCTCTGGGGCTTTTCCAAGTTTCCCATGGTCTGATATATCATCATATAAAGGGTGTCATCCTATAAAAAGTGGTGGCCATGGGCTGCTCCCCAGTTAGAAATCTGGCAGGACACCTCCAAACTCTTGCTGCTGAGGTTGCCTTGCACTACTGGTCAGGATTCAAGTGGACCCCCATATCAGCTCTCTGTGCCATGGCCACTTTGAATTCACGGGTCACACTTTTCCATCTCTTTTTCCAACATACACTGAGAGTCCAGGGTCAACCCAAGGCAGCAGTCACTACTGACATGGCCGCCAAAGCACTCCACAGCCCTTTGCTCTCCCCTAGATGGCCCTGGGGCTGCAGGTACTCTAGCTCTCATGGGCATCGGTGAGGTTCGCTGGGACTCCCAGCTTCAGGGAACACCCTGCAAAAGCACCTTGAAGGCCCCTCACTGGGCTTGTGGTTGAAGAGGAACACTCTAACCCCTTCCTTAAAAGGGGGAGAAGAGGGTGTTCACTCCAGAGCTACTGGTCTTCACCATTCTCCTGGTATGCAGTCCTCTTTCCCCCCACTCTGACTCTCAAAATGGGGATGGGGCTCAAGAAGCCTTATGTGTGCATGCCCAGTGGCTCAGTTGTGTCCGACTCTACGACCCATGGACTGTGGTCCACCAGGCTCCTCTGTCCATGGGATTTCCCAGGCAAGGATACTGGAGTGGGTTGCCATTTCCTTCTCCAGAGGATCTTCCTGACCCAGGGATTGAGCCCACATAAAGAGCAGCCATTTAAGAAAGCAGCTTGTTTTTCCTTCTCAAGTCAAATAGTCACACACGGAGGTATAAACCCAAGAGAAACCCTGGAAAATCCAATAGAAGACATATATAGGAATGTTCACAGCAGCTTCATTCTCAAGGTAGCGTTGCCAGATAAAATACAGGATGCCTAGTTCAATTAGAATTTCATACAATGAATGATTTTTTGGTATAATCATTTTTGAATATTTTCTGGGACAAACTGATATTTAAAAATCCAATGTTTATTTGAAATTCAAATTGAACTGGGTGTCCTATGTTTTTACTTGCTAAATTTGGCAACTCTGTCTCAATCCAAATGTTCATTGAAGGTGACTGGAAAAACAGAGCATGGGATATACACATAGTGAACAATTACACAGAAGTCTAAATGAATGAACAACAGTTACATAAAAATATGGATGAATCTTAGCAATAAAAAATCTGAAAAAAATAAGCTCTAAAAGATTACATATGGCATATTGTTCTTTTTGGTTGAAGTTACAAACTAAAATAAAATATTTATATTTCAATAGGAATGTAGCTATAGTAAAACTATATAAAAAGAAAAGAATTGGAATGATGAATATGTGATTCAAAATGATGATAAATTATCTTGATTCTAAGAATAATTTAAAATCATTAACAAAGAAATATTAGTGGACTCCCTTGATGCTGCCTCTGGATTTCTCATGTCTTACCTGCAACACTCACTCCCATGCTTGCTCACCTGCTACCCATGGACTTTATTCTTTCAATTTATTCCATGCCATTAGCAAAGCACATCCACTACCACATGTTGGGTACTATGTTGGGTGTTGGAAATACCAAAATGAAAAAATTATAGCTTGTGTCTTTATTTTTTAATTTATTTTATTGAAGTATAGCTGATTTATAATCTTATGTTAGTTTCTGGTGTACAGCAAGGTGACTCAGTTATATGTGTGTTATATATATTCTTTTTCATTGTGGTTTATTACAGGATATTGAATATAGTTCCCTAGTTCATGTCTTTTTAGTTTCTGTTCTAAAAGGTACTTTATTTTTTTAAATTTTATTTTATATTGGAGTATAGTTTAACAATGTTATGCAAGTTCCAGGTGTAAAGTGATTCAGTTATATATATATATATATATATATATATATATATTCTTTTTTAGATTCTTTCATATTTAGGTTATTACAGAGTATTGAGTAGAATTCCCTGTTTTATACAGTAGATCCTTGTTGGTTATCTATTTCTTTTTTATTTATTAAACTTTTTATTTTGTATTGGGGTATAGCAGATTAACAATGTTGTGATAGTTTCAGGTAACAGCAAAGGGACTCAGCCATATGTATATATATACATGTATCCATTGCCCCCTAACTCCCCCTCTCACCAAGGTTGCCACATAACATTGAGCAGAGTTTCCTAACAATGAGCAGAGTATACAGTAGGTCCCTGTTGGTTATCTCTTTAAAATATAGCAGTGTATATATGTCTTTACTGGAGTTATAGCCAAGCAGGAACACAAACCATCAGCAAATAGTTATACTAATGTTTGGAAAGTACTAGAACAGAGTTACGTACAAGTTCCTACAGGAATATAGAACAGGGGGTGGTTGGTACTGCCAAAATAGGGGGATGTCAGAAATGAGGGGATGTCAGAAATAGGATAGCGTTTGAGCTGGAGGTTAAATGTTGAGCGGAAGTTGGATGAACAGATGGGAGGGGGCACGCAGAGAGAACAGCTAGAGCAAAGCCGTGAAGGTGAGGCTGCACAGGGTAGGCAGGAGCCAGGTTGGGACAGGCTTTCCAGGTCTTAGTGAGGAGTGTGAACTTGGTTCTACATGCCATGGTTTTTAGGCAGGGTGGTGCCAGGAGCACGCCTGGGTCTTTGCAATAAGCCTCCTGGCCATGTGTTGGGGATGGAACAGAGGGAGCCCTGATGGATGGCTCAGAGGACAGCTGACGGGGGGAGGGGGGCTGCAGCTGAAGGAATTCCTGTGAGTTTTGATGACAGAGCGGCTGTGGGGAGGGTCACTGCTGGGACCACAAAAGGCCTTGGTTGTGAGATAAGTCCTTCCCCTCCCTGCTGGCCACATGGGTGGACTGTGGGTGAGGCACATGGGCTTCGAGGAGGAGGGAGCACAGGCTGGGGAGGGAGTGGATTTGGGAAGGGCTGCAGAGCCAGGAAGGGTGTTTCCCCGTCCACCTGCCAAAAGAAACCTGTGACTCAGCGGATGACATGTCTGATTACCCGAAAGATTTTATAGTCTTAGGTTATCCTGACTCCTATCTACTTCCACAATTCCACACAGACTCAGAAATGGGATAGCCGCCAAGGAGTGGGTTCCAGCGCAGTGCCTTTCCTTGAATGTAAATAATTCCTACACCAGGCATGAGCCTCTTGTAGGGAAGCTCCTATGTAGGAGGCGCATACCAAGGCAAGACTGATAAAGAGCAAGAAAAACATCTTTTTTTTAAGGACTGCAATTCTCACACCCGATTGAGTGACCCAACGGAGTGACTGTCCTTGTGGAAGAATTGAGTTATATCAGTCATAGATAATAAAAAGGGTTAGTCGCTCAGTTGTGTCTGACTCTTTGCGACCCGATGGACTGTAGCCTGCCAGGCTCCTCCAGGATTTCTCAGGCAAGGATGCTGGAGTTGGTTGCCATTCCCTTCTCCAAGGGATTTTCCTGATCCAAGGATTGAACCTGCTTCTCCTGCACTGCATAAGATTCTTTACCATCTGAGCCACCAGGGAAGCCCCATAGATAATATCAAGGTACCTCCTATTTAGAGAGCTCTATGCTGGAAGCTGGGTTAGATAATGTACTACACTATCTAATTGATTCCACAGAACACTTCCATGTGGCAAACATTACTAGCTGCTGTTTACAAATGGGGAAGTAAGACTGAGAGGGTCTTAATGCATTGGTCATCAGATGGCATCTAGAAAGTTCCTCCCTATTCCAACTGGTGATGGTACTGCTTGTAATCTGACCGATAGATTCATTTACTTTGTTAGTGATCAGAACACTGGCCACAGTCATCTTAGATGAAAAACCCCTTCCTTTCCTCCCACCTTCAAGTACTTTTTTACAAAGTATTTGAGACATATCCTTCTGAGATACCCATGTTTGGTTGCAAGATCTTTAGAAAACCAGCCTCTGTGGGAATTACATTAGTAAGAGACTGGGGCTGTGGTGCCATTCAGCTGTGTCTGGTATTCTGTTTGCTTCAGCTGATACTTAACAGTCCAGCGGTTAGAAGATGGAAAATAATTATTCTGTCTAGCCAGGAGATTGGGTGATAAAAGGAAACCTTGGGCTGCTGATTAAATTGTTTATTTAAGCACGAGCTTAGACGTGTCTCCTGCATAATGTGCTGTAGGAAGATGAGGAGGCTCTGTCCTCACCGAGAGACCCCCACAGGGTGGCCACGATGCCCACCCCTGCCTTTCTCTGTGGCTTGCTCTGTCTTTGTCTCCTGCCTGACTTTGGCTTTGGAGGACTTGGTGAGGCTGGGATTGATGCTGTCTGTGTCCCTTGATTCCTGGGCACATGTTCTCTATTTGTTTCGTGCTCTCCAAGTGTGTGCCGCCTCTCCAAGACCTGTTTTACCTTCTCCTCCTCCTCCCAGCTCATCCCTGCATTCTTCCCCCTTCCCCCGCCCCGGCCTCCCACTGCTGATGACAAAAAAATTGGCTGTCTTTTCTTTTGACCACTCTTTTCCTTAATTTCCTTCCTCCTTCTCTGTTTGAACAGGTGTAATATTTTTGTAATGAATAATTTAAGCCCTTAGTTTGCACATATTTTAAGCATAGACCAGCCCAACTTTCTAGGAAAGTGTAAGACCAGTGGTGAGCAAATTACAACCCATGGGCCAAATCTAGCCTGGGCCGGTTTTTGTAAAGTTTGATTGGAACACAGCCATGACCATCAGTGTATGGACTGTCTCTGGTTGCTCTTGGGCCTCAACAGCAGGCTTAAATTGTTGTTGCAGAGACTGTATGGCCTGCAAAGTCTAAAATATTTACTATCTGGCCCTTTATGGGAAAAAAATGCAAACTCCTGCACTAGACAAAGATATTACAAGCTACATTCTAATTTAGTTCATCCTTGCCCCCAGAAAGCCACGGGCCTCACTTTTATTCCTGCAGAGTAATGGGCGACCCAAGCCACGTTTACAGTGAACCATGGAGAGGGTGAGGATTGAGCAAGAATGCTCCATTCACTAACTACATTAGGATTGAGTTTCAAAACTTTAATTGTTGATATTCTGAACCTTAAGAAACCTCAGATTCAGTTTCCTCTCCTACTTTTTTATTTAATAAGCAGTTTCATGTTCACAGCAAAGTTGGGAGGAAGGTGCAGAGATTTCCTATATATGCTCTATACCCACCAGGCATAACCTCTGCCACTGACACCCACCACAGAGGGGTACATTTGTTACAACTGACAAACCTATAATACATTAACCAATTAATTACCGAAAGTCCATACTTTACCTTAGGGCTCAGTCTTGGTGTTGTACATTCTGTGGATTTGGACAAATGTATGTGCTGTGCTTACTTGCTCAGTCGTGTCCAACTCTTTGCGACCCATGGACTATAGCCCGCCAGGCTCCACTGTCCGTGGGGATTCTCCAGGCAAGAGTACTGGAGTGGGTTGCTGTATCCTCCTGCAGGCGATCTTCCCAACCCAGGGATCAAACCCATGTCTCCTGCATTGCAGGCAAATTCTTTACCATCTGAGCCACCAGGAAAGCCCATGAATACTGGAGTAGGTAGCCTATCCATTCTCCAGGGGATCTTCCCGACCCAGGAATCAAACTGTGGTCTCCTGCATTGCAGGTAGATTCTTTACCAGCTGAGCTACCAGGGAAGTCCTGGACAAATGTATAAAATACCTGTATACACCATTACAGAATTATATAGAATATCTTCACTGTTCTAAAAATTGTCTGTTCTCTGCCTGTTCTTCCCTCCCTGCACCCCAAACCTCTATTTACTGTCTCCATAGTTTTGCCTTTTCCAAAACGTCATAGAGTTGGAATACTATAGTATATGTCCTTTACATATTGGCAACTTTCAGTTAGTAATATGATTTATGATTCCTCCATGTCTTTTCACAGCTTTGTAGCTCATTTTTAAAAGCATTGAATCATATTCCATTGCCTGGATGCACTATAGTTTATTTGTCCATTCACCTATTAAATATCTTGGTTGCTTCCAAGTTTTGCCAACTATGAATAAAGCTTCTGTAAACATCCGTGTGCATGGTTCTTGCGTGGACATAAGCTCTTCCCCAGTTTTAAGCCTTCCATGCCTCTTCCTCCCTAGGCTAGATTACGGTCATATTGGCCCTCCTGCTGGCCTGCCTTCGCACCTTGGAGATTCTCTGGCTGGGATGTGAACTACCTTGCTCTGGTCAAGGCATAACACGTGCCCAAGCTGAAAGGGAGCAAAATATCTCACCCCTAAATATGCTTTGGTGGCATAAGGATTATTTTAGGCTGATTATTTTTAAGAAACAGCAGACATAGGAAAAACTTTGAAAACAGAGTAGGAGTTACCCTTTTGTAGGGGACATTTATAAGAAAAATCTCCATTTGTTAGGGTGTCTCCCTCTGTGTACCAAGAGGAGAAAGATGACTCTAAACTCTAGAAATTCTTATCAATAGAGAAGGCAAGGACTTAAGTCTACAGAACCACCTTATCCTTGTTTACCGTGCTTTCCCTTTTAACCTCCCACAACTGGTTCTCCCATCCCCAACATCTTTTTTTAGCTAGAGATGTCATTTAAGGTGATGAGTTGAGGCATTTGGGGGAGGTACTCAGTTTTCTCGGCTCTCTCCCATATACAGAAGGTAAACACGTGATTAGACTTCTGTTTGGTTTTTCTCCTGGTAATCTGTCTTTTTTATTACTGGCATGGGTGGTGGGTGGTCTCAGCCGAGAACGTAGAAGGGTAGAAGGAAAATGGTTTTTCCTCCCTCAGACAGCCATACGTCTCACAAGGCAGAAGTCCAGAGGGTGTAATTTCAGGACCATGGCGGTCTCGTTCAGCGTGGTACCACCATCCCTGTCCAACAATAAATAAAAATCCCTTCCTCCTAGCAGTGTTCTGAAGGAAGGTATTCTTCTGGCGCTTTCCTTTCATTCCTTTCTTTGCATCTCACATAATGCTGACATGGGATCGTCTAGCATTAGATTTTGATGATATTCTCCTAAGAACGCAGAGTTTTAGAGAAGATCAGATCCAGCCCTCCTTCTCTTTAATGGCTGCGTTCTTTCTCCTCTTCATTTCCTTGGTCATAAATGAGAGTCTTTCTTCCCATACAATTTAATTTCTTTCAATTCCTTTTCTGCATTTACAACTCTCTGTCTTTACTGTATCTGGTCTTTTCCTGTCTCTCCCCTCCAGGGTCCCTAAGAGTGGAGTCTGCAGAGAGCATATTTTGCAGACAGTGCTTCACAGATGACAATGCTCACGTTTATTTAACCAGAAAGGTTTTCATTAGGTTGTATGAGAACATTCTGGAATCACCTGGAATATGTTTTGGATCCAGATTGTTAATTGAACTGTGTGCAGCCTCAGAATCTTTCTGCAACCTCCTGGGACCCCTCAGCCTGATTGCTGGAGACGGAGGTCAGACTTTGTCACCTGCTGTCACCACCTCCATCCTCCCGGCCTTGGGTTGGGGGGGGTGGGGCGGGAATGAGGCGATCTGTGCACACCCACAGAACAAGGAATTCGTCCAAGGATTGCGGCCAAGACACTGGACTCTTTCCAGCTTGTGGAGGCTCCGACATTGCAGAAAGTACCTGGGCGCTCTTGGTACCTCTGCACACAATGTGGGTTGACCTGGCTGCCCAGTGAGGAAAAAAACAGATGCTGTTACTGTGATAAAGATGCTCCCAACAGTTTCCTTTGGGCCAAACTCTGGATGTTGTGGGCAAGGAAACAGGCCTGAGGTCAAAGTCACTGCAGTGGCTTTGTTCTGTGGTGGCCAAACTGGAACTACGTTTCATGGAACTCTTCTCATTTCCCTCTATGGTTCGGGTGGGCCAACAGAGAAATGCGGTGTGATTTGGAAGGTGGGAGGGAAGGAGCAGGCATGTGTATGCTTGGTGTGGGCCGTGGCCCCTGCAGCTCCCCTGAGCACCTGGGTGGGCGGGCATGTGTGTGGCTTAGTGCTAGTGGGTGGGTGTGTGTGTGGCTTAGTGCTAGAGGCCACCCATCTCGCCCTCCCAAGGGCTGTGGGCCAGCAGCCATAGCACTGCTTAACATCTGCAGCCATGGAGGGTTCTGTGCACCTGCGTGCAAAGTCATTTCAATTGTGTTTGACTCTTTGTGACTCTGTGGACTGTAGCCCGCCAGGCTCCTTTGTCTATGGGATTTTCTCCAGGTCAGAATACTGGAGTGGGTTGCCATGCCCTTCTCCAGGGGATCTTCCTGACCCAGTTATTGAACCCGGATCTTCTGCATTGGCAGGCAGATTCTTTACTGCTGAGCCACCACGGAAGCCCCCCTGGAGGGTTCTGGCCTCTCATAAATCCCTTACTCTGTAGGCTCGAAGCAGTTTCTGCATCAGACACAACCCTAACTCATACAGTCCCATGACTTTGTTTGCCACAGATCCCAGGGCCGTAGACTTCCAGGACAACTTCCTGCCTCCAGTGTCACCTCTATTTACAGGTTCTGGCAGCCTGGTGCAATGCTGCTGCTGCTAAGTCGCTTCAGTTATGTCCAACTCTGTGCGACCCCATAGATAGCAGCCCACCAGGTTCCCCCATCCCTGGGATTCTCCAGGCAAGAACACTGGAGTGGGTTGCCATTTCCTTCTCCAATGCATGAAAGTGAAAAGTGAAAAGTGAAAGTGAAGTCCCTCAGTCGTGTCCAACTCTTAGCGACCACATGGACTGCAGCCTACCAGGCTCCTCCATCCATGGGATTTTCCAGGCAAGAGTACTGGAGTGGGGTGCCATTGCCTTCTCTGGGTACAATGTTAGTATTAATAAATGCTGAAAAGCAAATGGGGAGGTTCTGGCCAAGGAAACTTTCAGGGCATCCAGCCAAGAATTCGTCATCAAAATGCCTGATATGATAGACACTGAATCAATCCTGGGTCTTTGGGCAAGAGATTCCGAGCACCTTTGGATGGGTCCAGGGTTCAGTTAATTTTCTCCAGTGCTTTTGCCATTCTTTGTGTGGAAAAGGTGCTAAGGAAAGGTCAACCAGCTTGTATTTAATCGTGCTGTGCATGGTGACACCTTTTGCCATGGGACTTGGGGAGTTAAAAGAGGGCCACCTTCCCTCTTTTCATATGTCTCCATCCCCAAGATGAAATATTAGGAGGACTGAAATCCAGGAAGTCAGAGGGGTGGAGCTGAATTCTACCCCTAGTTAATAATTAAGCAGAACTGTATCAGGGATTAGTTGTTAGTTAATAGAGAACCAGAGAGCCCCGCAGGGCCCCAGAGGTGGCTGATAGGGTGGCGTGGGGCACCTGCTATGATGTTCTGTGAGTCTCTACTGCATTCAGGATCTGTGGCCACGCCCCTTTTCTTTCCACTCCAGCTCCATTGGCTCCCATGGTGCCCTTTGCCTCGACCATGCACTCTTCTATCTCAGGACGTTTGCCCTCATCATCCCCTCCACCTGGGTCCATCTTCCCCCAGAGAACCTCCTCTCAGGACTCACTCCTTTTCATCTTTGCTCAAAAGTCACTTCATCTCGATGATCCTTCCCTAACTACCCTACTGTAAATCTCAGCCCTCCCCCATTGCTACCACACTGTATAATGACTGATTCAAATATAAGCTTCGCTGGGCCAGAGACTTGCTCTCTCTTCACCTTGGTTGTGGACACTCACTGGGTGTCTGTCTTAGCACTGTATTCGCCCTTGACACCTCCTAAACCACAGCTCCGTAGACTTCGGTAAGAATAGCGCCTCCTAGTGTGGCATAACACTGCGATATAGAGCCCATTGTTTGTCAAAAGGAGGCCGCTGGTAGCTTCTTCTCTCTGCTTACCTTCTCAACTCCCTGGCTGTTCTAAAAATCCTGTCAACAGCTTCTAAGGCTGCAGTTCATTTTCGAAAGCTGCCCCATGTCAGGACGGGGAAGCTGGCATGAAACACCAGGCCGATTGTGTTTGTTCGTGGTTTATGTTCAAACTCTGACATCTTATTTCTGAGAGATGTGAGAAAAGCACTTGATAGGCTGTCTGCGGCAGTTTCTCCTAAGGGGTCTGCCAAAAACTGCGTGCAATCTCAGGGTCTGGTTTTCTTCGCCTTCTTCAGGTGAGCTTGTTTATAGGGAGGAAACGTTTGTGCCGCTCAGCGGGTTTGAGAAACCCAATGGGAATGGCTGTTTGTTTGTCTTTTGATCGCAAAGCCTGTGGTTTGGCTCTAAGGCTGAAAGGTCTCCAGGCCTGTTTATCTCCTCCCCTTGAGACTCTAATCTCTCCTCTGACATTCCTTCGGCCCAGAGGGTGGCTGGGGAGTGGGGGTAGGGCCCTTGCAGGTGGACAGAGATTCCACAGCTGGTGCGTCCTTAGACTGACCTCCCACCAGGGACTGGGGTTTCATTCAGAGATTGGCTGCAGTGCCTAGCCGCTCCCTCCTTCTTGGCCTACAAACAACCCAAAGGAAGGGATACCTGAGCCACCCACCCTTTCCAAACCCCAGTTCACATTCCTTTGGGGAAAGGAATCTTTTGTTTTAAGCCACATCTTATCACTTGCCTTTTATGGAATGGGAGCACTGAAGTCAAGTGAACGGTCGCCATGTGCTGAATCCCACCCGCCTGCTCTGGAAACGTTGCCAGGCCAGGCCCCCCACCCCACCTCTGTTGTGTGGTGCCCCCCCCACTTCCCGAAGACAGACTGCTGGGCACCCCATAGCCCAGTGCAATGTGAGCTGCCCATGCCTGGCCTTAAACCTCAGTGAGCAGAGACAATTTTCTTTGAATCAGCATTCAGTACCACGCGGTGTTTCCCACAGGGGGACAGAGTGAGAAAATGAAATTCAAATCACCCCTCTGGTACACTTTTCACTCCCTTTCCTGATAAGGCCCAGAGAGAAGCCGATTCCGTAGGTGACCAGGCGGGTATTTATGGGGGCTGCTCTCGGGGCTGAGGACACAGGCGCCTCCAGATCTTGATCTTTGACCCTGGGCTTGTTTCCCCAAGTAGCTGAACGGCCTTGTAGGGTGTGTGGCTGCACCCGTGTCCCACCCCCACCTCACTTGGTACCGGGTGGAGTAAGCCCCTGGATATCCCGCAACCTTGAGAGACTGAACCGATTTTGAACTTGCTTCCTCAACTCATCCCACCCCAGAGTAGACAGCTTTACATCTTTCTTGAAAATAAAGTAAATAAAAACAAATGAAAAGCCCTTAGCTTGGTGCAGTGATTTTGCTCAGGCAGAAAAGCGTCAAGTCTACAAGCCGAGCCGATAAGAGGCAGCCTTTGTGGTCTCTGGGAAAGAGGGCAGGCCAGGCTTGTGTGCAAGAGGCAGGAGCTGCTTTTGCAGAAATGGAAATGCTCCCCCGTCTTTCCTTCCACACTAAGTTGCTTCATTATATTTTCAGGCGAGCAAGTCATGGGTTCCTGGTGCGCGGGGCTGTCTTTTTCAATTAATGCTTTTCACAGAAGTTCAGGTTTTAAACATCTCCCCCTCTCTTCCCAGGTCTGTTATATTTCCCAGAATGGTTCCCAGCGCTGGAGATAATTCCTTTTCGGAGAACCTACATTTCTCACCTGCTGATTGCAATTAGCCACTGCCAGCTGGGGCCTGGTATGCAGCTGAAACGCTAACAAGAAGTGGAGACCACGCGGAACCCAGACAGGGCAGACGATGTGAATAAGTAAGGAATGGTGCCGGTGTTTATAAGACACTCCTGTGAATTCAAGGTTTCCCAACCCTGTGCCTGGCCCTCCCTCTTCAGGCTCTGGGCTCCTCCTTCCTCCCCTCTCCCCTAACTGGTTTTTTTTTTTTTTTTTTTTTTTTTGTCTGTGGGTTTGTAGCCTGCACTTAACATCACAGTCACGAATTTACCACTAAGTACATTTTGTTAGGCAATAAACAGCCTCAGAAGAAAAATGAAATTCGACTAGGACTTCTGTTCCAATAATATTTGTGAGCTGTGGCAGATTCAGGCAGGCCCTTCATGCAGGTCTTAGAGCTAACCTTGAACATGAAGGCTGGCAGGGCTTAGAGAGGCCTAGGGGACAACTAATCCAAACCTTTCATTTTATAGACAAGGGCACTGAATCCCAGATGCGGAGCATGGCTCGTCCAAGGTTTTAGAGGAAGTCAGAGGGCTAGCTAGTCCATGTCTCCTGGCCCCCAGCTCAGGGCTCTAACCGTTGAACTGCCTTGTCTGTGATCATCATGGGTAGCCAACCTGTAGAGTTTGTGAGGAAAACACAGAGGAGATTGGTTGGAAGGTAGTCTTTGGTGAGCAATGTGCTTTCCAACCTAAGGAGACATTTATTTCCTCTTGCATGAGCCAGTACCAATGTTTTACCCCTGGACATTTTCATCCACGGTTCGCACCCATCTTCCCTTGGCTCACAGCTGCTGACCATGATCCCCTGTAGTTGTTATTGTTTAGTCGCTAAGTTGTGTCTGACTCTCTACAACCCCATGGACTGTAGCCCACCAGGCTCCTGTGTACATGGAATTCTCCAGGCAAGAATACTGGAGCATGTTGCCATATCCTCCTCCAAGGGATCTTCCTGACCCAGGGATTGAACCCAGGTCTCCTGCATTGAGGGTAGATTCTTTACCATCTGAGTCACTGAGGAAGCCAAGAATACTGGAGTGGGTAGCCATTTCCTTCTCCAGGGGATCTTCCCGACCCAAGGATTGAACCTGTGTCTCTTGCATTGGCAGGTGGATTCTTTACCACTGAGCCACCAGGGAAGCCCCCATGATACCCTGCCTGCTCCCTAAGGGGAGACTGCTCGGCCTTTGGGGCTGTTTTGGGTTTGTTCTGCAGGCAACCGTAGGCAACAACCAACCAGGGGAAATGAGCAGCTATCCCTGGGAGCTCCACAGTGAACCTGGAGGCAGGTGGGCCTGGTTGAAGTCTGTGGCTTCTGGTGCAACCATATCTGTTCAGGGGCATTGAGCTGTGTCCTTTGCAGCCATTTCTTCTACTTAGAGGGTTAGGCGTTCCCTGCCCAACTCACTTTCCACGGGGAGAGGCTGCCTTGTAGGCTTTAGTGTCAGAGAATTGGATAGGCTTCCAGGGCAGTGGGCAGTAATGAAAAGAGCCTGGATGTGGATTCTACCCACATCGCTCTTCTCTGGTAGGCATGTCTCGCAGCCTCTTTCTTTATCCAAATCTCGGACACTCATTCTGTGTGGCTCATTGGGCTTGTAGAGGATGAAGGAAGGAGGCATAGGTAAAAGTAGGTTCTCTGTAAGTATTCATTTTCTTTTCCTCTAGTACTAAGTCTCCAGTTTACAGATGAGGAAAACAAAAGCCCAGGGAAGTAAAACTACTCTCCCAAGGCCACAGGCTCTTCCACTGCCTCTAGCGTCTACTATGTCTTCTGTGAGGCACTCAAAAAAAAACTACACCAAGGTTTACTAACACAAAGTTGCTTCTCCAAAGAGAAGTGGATCTGTATGCTGATAAGTGTTTAGCAACTAGCTGGGGTGGTGGAGTGGGGAGGGAGGAAGGGAAATGGGGAGGAAGCTCTGATTTGTAGGGTTGCTGATTTTTATTTTGAAATAATTGTAGCATGTGCGCTAAGTTGCTTCAGTCAGGTCTGATTCTGTGCATATACAATTAAAACAAATAATATAGAAAGATCCCCTGTACCCTTTATCTAATTTTCCCCCAATGGTAACATCTTGCAAAACTATCATACAGTATCACAGTCAGGATACTGACATGATATAGCTCACCAGTCTTTATGTTTTCCCAGTTTTGCTTCCACTCATTTGTGTGTTTGCATGTACTTAGATCTGTGCAATTTTATCATGTGTATTCACCACACAGTCAAGATACAGAACAGTTTCATTACCACAAGTATCCCTCTGTTGCCATATCCACTTCCATCCTGCTCTACCTTGCTCCATCTTTTTTTAAAACCCTTTTTATTTTGTATTGGTGTAGAGCCAGTTAACAATGTTGTGATAGTTTCAGGTGAAGAGCAAAGGGACTAAGCCATACATATACATGTATCCATTCTCCCCAAACTCCCCTCCTATCCAGGCTGCCACATAACATTGAGCAGAGTTCCCTGTCTATACTGTAGGTCATTTTTGATTATCCATTTAAAATATAGCAGTGTGTATATGTCCATCCCAAATTCCCTAATTATTGCTCCTCCCCCGCTTTCTTCCCCCCAGAACCTTGCCCCATATTTAACCCCTGACAACCTCAAATTTCAAAATTTTGTCATTTGTTATATAAATGGAATCATACACTATGTAACCTTTTTGGATTGACTGAGTGAGAAACTCAGCATAATTATCTATCAAATTTGAACCAAGTTTTTATAGGTATCAATAGTTCATTCCTTTTTATTCTTGAACAGTATTCTATACTGTGGGTGTATGATGGTTTAATCATTCACTTGTTGAAGAAGTCTGGGTTGTTTACATATTTTGGCTATCATGTATAAAACTACTATGAATATTCATATACAGATTTTTATTTTTATTTATTTATAAGTTTCCACTTCTTTGGAAACTTTGCACTCCACCCCAGAGTGTCATTGTTGAATTGTATGCTAGATGTATGTTTAGTTTTATAAGAAATGGTCAAGTTGTTTTCCAGAGTAGCATAATAATTCCATTCTCACCAGCAATATATGAGTGATCCATTTTCACCACACATCCTGGCCAGTATTTGACATTGTCATTATTCTTTATTTTAGCTATTCTTTAGAAAGATGTATGCATGCATGAATGCTCAGTCACATCTGACTCTTTGCAAGCCCGTGGACTGTAGCACATCAGGCTCCTCTGTCTGTGGGATTTCCCAGGCAAGAATATTGGAGTAGGTTGCCATTTCCTCCTCCAGGGGGTTTTCCCGACTCAGGGATCCAACTCACATCTGCATTTCCTTGCATTGTCAGGCAGATTCTTTACCATTTAACCACCTAGGAAGCCCGGATAGATATATAGTGATACCTCATTGTGAGTTTTTTTGTGTACATTTTCCTAATTGCTAATGAAGCTGAACATCTATTCATGTACTTATTTGCCATCTGTCTATCCTCTTTGGTAGGAGAAGGCAATGGCACCCCACTCCAGTACTCCTGCCTGGAAAATCCCATGGACGGAGGAGCCTGGTAGGCTGCAGTCCATGGGGTCGCTGAGGGTTGGACACAACTGAGTGACTTCCCTTTCACTTTTCACTTTCATGCATTGGAGAAGGCAATGGCACCCCACTCCAGTACTCTTGCCTGGAAAATCCCATGGATGGAGGAGCCTGGTAGGCTGCAGTCCATGGGGTCACTAAGAGTCGGACACGACTGAGCGACTTCCCTTTCACTTTTCACTTTCATGCATTGGAGAAGGAAATGGCAACCCACTCCAGTGTTCTTGCCTGGAGAATCCCAGGGACAGGGGAGCCTGGTGGGCTGCCTCTATGGGGTCACACAGAGTCGGACACGACTGAAGTGACTTAGCAGCAGCAGCATCCTCTTTGGTAAAATACCTCTTCTTGTCTTCTGTCCATTTTGCTAATCAGTCCATTTGCTTATTTTTTTATGGATTATCTCTCTTTTTAAAATTATGTATTTATTTAATTTGGCTGCACTGGGTCTTTGTTGCTGCATGTGAGCGCTCTCTAGTTATGGTGAGCGGTGACTTCTCTTGTTGCAGAGCACAGGCTCTAGGTGCATGGGCTTCAGTAGTTACAGCACGCAGGCCCAATAGCTGTGGTGACGGGCTTATTGCTCTGAGGCCTGTGGAATCTTCCCAGACCAGGGATCAAACCCATGTCCTCTGCATTGGTAGGCAGATTCTTATCCACTGTACCACCAGGGAAGTTGGTCTATTTGCTTATTTTCTGTTGAGTTTTAAGAGTTCTTTATATATTCTACATGTTAGTCCTTTGTATCTAATATGTGATTGGCAAATATTTCTCCTTAGTATGTAGCTTGTCTTTTTATCCTCTGAATGGGGTGTTTTGCAGAACAAACATTTTAAATTTTGATGAGGTCAAAGTTATCAATTTTTCCTTTAACTGATTGCACTTTTGGTGTCAAGTCTAAAAACTGCTGTTTTCTTTTTCTAAATCTTTCATAGTTTTGTATTTTACCTCTTGTGTTCATTTTTGTATAAAGTATGAGATCTAGGTAAAGGGTTGCTTTTTTTTTTTTGTATACATTTTTTCCTCCCTGCTGCTACTGCTAAGTCACTTCAGTTGTGTCTGACTCTGTGTGACCCCATAGATGGCAGCCCACCAGGCTCCCCTGTCCCTGGGATTCTCCAGGCAAGAACACTGGAGTGGGTTGCCATTTCGGATGTCTAATTACTGAAACACTGTTTGCTAAAAATACTATTTTTCTCCATTGAATTACTTTTGCACCTTTATCAAAAATTAGCTAGGCATATTTGTGTGGGCCTACTTCTGGTTTCTCTGTTCTGTTCTATTAACCCAAATATCTGTTTACCCACTAATACTTGAGCACTCACACATGCATGCTGTACTTCCCTGTTTACTCTAGTTAAATACTAGGCCTTAATACTGGATGGATTAATTCCTCCCTTTATCCTTCTTTTTCAAGACTGTCTTGGCTATTCCAGGGCTTGTACTTTTCCATATAAATTTTAGAATAAGTTTATCTATGTCTGTAAAAAAAAATCTTGCTCACATTTTGATCGGAATTGCATTAAACTTACATATCAATTTGGAGAGAATTGACATATTTACTCTATGGAGTCTTCTAATCCATGTGATGGCATGTCTTTCCATTTATTGGGTCTTCCTTGATTTCTTTGACCAGTCTTTTATCATTTTCGGCATACAAATTGTGCATGTTTTGTTAAGTATATGCCTAAGTATTTCACTTTCTTTGGAGTAAATATAAATGGTATTGTGTTTTTAATTTTAGTGTCCACATGTTCATTATTAGTATATAAAATGTAATTGATTTTTGTGTGTTGATCTTATATCCTGAAACCTTGCTGAACTCACTTATTGGTTCTAGGAATTTTTCTTAGTAGATATCTTGGGATATTCTGTATAGACAATATGAAAGTGGGGATAATTTTATTTCTTCCTTTCTGATCTTTGTCTTTTTTTTCTTGTCAATTGCATTAGTTAGAACTCCCTAGACTCCGGTGAATATGAGTGGTGAGAATGAACATCGTTACTTCATTCCCTAAGAGGAGAGCATACAGTTAGCTGTTCACCATTAAGTGTGATGCTGGTTGTACTAGAAGGGGTTCTGGGTTGCCTTACCTCCTTGGTTTAGTCCTGGTTGTGGAACCCCTAATTATCCTTACATCCCCAAGATAAGAACACATCCATTGTGGCTTTTGATCTTACTGTTTTGATGGTATGAAGCTTGAAAAAGATATTCATTCAACAAATATTTGTTGGGTGGTTAATTATGTGTCACATACTATGATAGACACTGTATTTATGTAGATGAATGAAATAGATCCCTACCTCTGATGAATCCCACATCTCGTCAAGGAGAGAGGCAACTTAACAATTTTTGGAATTCTCTGGCAGTCCAGTGGTTAAGACTCAGGACTCAGTCTTTCACTACCACAGACCCAGGTTCAATCCCTGGTCAGGGAACTAAAATCCCATGGGCCACTTAATGCAGCCAAAAAAACAAAACAAAACAAAGAACCAGTTTCACATGGTGTCTTAAGTGTTACAATATAACCATGATGCTTTATAAGTATTAAGGGTGGGTACCTAGAAATCAGAAAAGGCAACCCTAGGTAAAAACTCCCCCAAATGAACCTTACAGGCCAGGTAGAATTTTTCCAGGTGAATAAAGAGGTGGAAGTACATGCCTGTCAAAGAGAAAACCTGTACAAAGAGGAGCAAGAACTGCTGTGTCTGTTAGTAACTGGAGAGGAGGCATGAGGACATCTAAGGGGAGGGGTGACAGAGGAAATGAGAGAGGTGGGCAGGCATCACATTACGAAGGGCCTGGTACACTCTGTTCTTGAGCGTGAATTCTTTCCCGAAAGTGATAAGGAGTAATTTAGACATTTTTAAGCAGAGGACTTAGCATGATTAGTTTTGGATTTTAGGACTATCACTCCAGATTGCAGAGACTTGGAGCTAGATACAGGAAATGATGAGAATGTGCATTCCGGCAGTCTTTAGAGGAGTTGGAGATGTGTGGGAGAGTTCTCAGGAGTCAGACATGACTGAATTTAGTGATGGAGAGGCTGAGGACTGTGAGGATAGGCAGGGGTCAAGGACAATTCACAAATCTGCGAATTTTGTAATTGGGTGGATAAGATGTTGTCACCAGAAGAAACGGGGGCAGATTTGTGGGGAGGTTATGGGAATGATAATAAATAGGGGTTGGGATATGTTAAATTCTAGGAACTTTGTGGATCTTACAGGTGAAAATGTGCAGTCACAGCTGGACATGAAAATCTTGAACTCACAAGTGAGCTCACAAGAGAGGCAGGTGGAGAAGGCTGCTGATAAAACGGGCTCTTTGACTGTACACAAGCTGTTATAATCACCTCAATGGTAAGGGCAAATGTAGACAATTTGTCTGTTTTCCATGTTTCATCCTTCTCACAAAGAAAGGTTGAAGATTCCCACCATCACTGATGAAAGAAGGGGATAGGACCTATGACTACCCCCAGGAAGAGAAGACTTGGGACAGTCTTCCTATCTCTTGGAATGCAGTGGATTCCATTATTACCCAGTCTTTATTTACTGGTTGGATTAGGCCCCTCATCACTGAAACTACCACCTGTAGCAAAATGTCTGATATCAACCCGGTTAGCTTATAACACAGGGATCTGACCATTCCCTAAGACCTTTCTACTGCGTGGGAAAAGGACAGAGAATGGTAACCTGTGTACTTTAGATCACAGAAACAACAAAACAAAAATCTACTTTGGTAAAAGAAAGAGCTTTAGGTTAGAGACAGAGGAACTTTCCATGAGGATTTTAGCGAAGTATAGAAAGCATTTACCAAAGTGTCAGGGAATTCCTCCCTCAAATGCTTCTAAGAACAGAACAAACATTTGTTTTATTAGAAAAAAGTTAAGATAGCTTAGTCAAAGCACCAGCATTGTTTAGTGGCCCTCTACTGCCCTTGGGATGAAATACAAAATCTTAGGATGGTTTACACAGCCCACCACGATCTCTTCCCTGCTACTCTAACTTCTCCTTCTCCCCAGATCCAAAACTATTACATGTTTGTGCTCTGTGTGCTCCATTGTGCCCGACTCTTTGCAACCTCATGGACTGTAGCCCACCAGGCTCCTCTGTCCATGGGACTCTCCAGACAAGAATACAGGAGGGGGTTATCATTTCCTCCTCCGGGGTATCTTCCCAACCCAGAGATTGAACCCACATCTCTTATGTCTCCTGCATGGGCAGGCAGATTCTTTACCACTGCTCCACCTGGGAAGCGCTGTCTTAAAAGGTCCATGTTCTCACCCCTTGGATCTTCTCTCGATCTGGAAACCTCTTCTGCCTGCCTTATACCTCTGTTGACTTTATCCTTCAAGTCTCTTGAAGGATACTACTTCCTTCAGGAAATTTTCACTGATCTTCTAAATTATAGTTGTCTCTCCCATGCATTCATATTTATTAATTAAATCATTCAGTTTATGTTTTTTTAAGGGCCTACTTTTGTGTCAGGCACTGTGCTAAATTTTGAAAAAAAAAAAAAATCCCAATAGAGTCTGCTGGAGAAGACAGACAGAAAAAAGTCAAACAATGGTATCATTTGGTGCACAAGGCAAGCTGCTGTACTAAAATATCAACCAGTAATGTAGCATGAATGGACTATAACCCTCCCAGGCTCCTCTGTCCATGGAATTCTCCAGGCAAGAATACTGGAGTGGGTAGCTATTCCCTTCTCCAGGGGATCTTCTTGACCCAGGGGTTGAACCCGAGTCTCCCCCATTGCAGGCAGATTCTTTACTGTCTGAGCCACCAGGAAAGCCCCAGCATGAAGAACACATGTTTATTTCTCCTGCAACAGTCTGGGGTGAGTGTTTCAGGTCAATGGGCAGCTCAACGTCAAGCAGTTGTGCAAAAACCCAGACCAAGGGTGTGTCTGCCGTTCTTCAGTGCGTGGCTTCTAAAGTCACTGCAGTCCAGTGCTGTCCAACAGAATGTTATGTAACAATGAAAGTGTTCAATCTGAATCTGTATGGTCCGACATAGTAACCATTAGCCACAGTGGCTGTCAAGCTCTTGGATTGTGGCTAGCACAACCAAGGAACTGAATTTTAACATTTAAAAAGCTCCATGTGGCTAGCTAGTGGCTACCGTGTTGGACAGTGTAGCCTTGTTGTCACTCCAGCCAGTGGGATGGGAGAAAAAGTAGAATTCTGAGGCCTGAGATCTTCTCTTATGCAAGTAAGGCCAATGTAGCGCCCATGGCTTCAGCTCACATTTCCTTGGACCAACTCTGTTTCCTTGCATCTAAGTTGGCATCAGTTATGTGAGAGATCATGATTTTATATGCCACTAAGAAAGAAAAAAAATGCTTCCAATTAAACTCCTAGAATACTTTTTTAAAAAATCACATGGACTTTTAGTTTTTATGTTGAAAGAGCCTTTTAGATATACTAAGTATACATGAAAAGGAAAATATAAGTAAAATAAATTTCTAAAGCTTGATTCTGACTCCTGAAATGCTTTTCAACTTAGAATTGCTGATGTTGGTGGTTTTCCACAGAAGATCTTTCTCTGTGCCCCCTAAAACATCAGTGATGTGGCATTTCTTAAAATAATACTCTATTATTATAGCCAGGATTTTCTTCTAAGATGCAGAAACCCATTTGGCAAGTTTTGATTCTGGTGTTTTGCTGTTTGATCAAATTAATAGTATTATTTTCCCCTCAATTGAAACAAATGTTGCTAGAAGTTGAGCAGTTTTGACAAATGGATATTCAGTCTTAACAATGATCCTGCTTGACACATGAATTGGTCACATCAGCCTCTTATAGCTTTGAAATTTCTTTTGTCTGTACTGAAGTGTTTGGCAATCTCTTCTGCTTTCAATTGCATTGTTCAACATGAGATCAGCAATCCTTTTGCTTGTATCTCAGAAGCAAAATGTAACTTAGCTTCATCTATTTGTAGATGTCTTCCTTTCTTAGGTCTTGTAAACACTTGGTTGTTACTTTGCAAGAAAATATGAAATCACTGCCATTCCTCCAATGATGAATATTTGCTTTGCTAATATCAAATTTATGCCCCATTGCTCTGTTTACACGCCTTTCTATGTACATGATACCTTTTCATTTCAATGCTAAATCATAGTATAATCTTTCTGAAGATGTTTTAAATAACAGTTCAATTTCACATATGTAGCATCAGCAATGCACAGGTCTCAATTGAAGTGATGACAGTATGAATAGCAGTGACCGATGCTGCATATATGAGGCCCAGTGACAACCATTTCATGACTGGCATCGAGCTTACATCAGTGATAACATGATATTGATTGGAGGGGCAAGAGTCAGTGTCCCCCAGTCAATATTGTGCCTCCTATCAATAGTGTTTGTTTGGGGGACAAGCCAAAGGCAAAGCCAAGCCAGTTACAGATGCGCTAAGAAGATTCTGGTCTGTGGGGAAATAGAAGGAAAACCCAAATGTGAACTGAGAGAGGCAAAAAAGAGAGCCCACGATAGCCTTGAAAGGGAGGCGGGAGGGAAAGAACGAGGGAAGAAAGGAAGGAGGGTTGTTTTCTGAAGACTCCTCAGCTTGAGGCCAGTGGTGTGTATGTATCTGTTATATGCACACACACACACATACATACACGTTTGTGTTTTAATCAACCAATTCTGACTTGACCTTGCTCAAGTGGGTTTCTGTACTTGCAAAAACAAAAACTAGAGCAGTAGGCTTTTAAGATCTGTTTTGGTTCAAGGGCTGGCCTTCCAGAAAAAGTCCACAGAAGCTGATCTGACCACAAAAGGAACTGCATCAGTTGGGTCAGTTTGAGGGATTCTGAGTAAAGAAGAAACATGAATTTCATGCAGCTTAATATGAGCTGACATTCAAGCATATACCCTCTCTAGGATTTCACCCATGACTAACAAGCCTTTTAATCATGGCAAGAAGACACGGAGATTTTGCAAACACGCTTTTGCAGTACCCACATTTAGTGTTCCTGACCCTGTTTTCTTGCCAGATTGCGAGAAGCACCTGCTCCTTTTCAAGCGGTTGTCAGATCAATATTTAATCAATTGCCTTTTGATATTTGGTAGTGCTGAATAAATGGGATGCCAATATTTCTGCTCAGAGCCTTTCCTCTGGTGTACCTCATTCCGTTTCTGTGAAAGCCTTCGGGGGCCTCTGAGCACTAAGTGGCTTGTCCTCTGAGTTCTGTGGTAGCGCCCCCTCCCCCCGGCTACTGAGGGGCTCCGTGGCACAAGGAGATACAGGATGCTGGTGTCAGTGCCGCTCTTATTAAAGGATCGTCCAAACTAAGGCATGAAAGCGGGAGCACAGGGCCACGTTCGGGACACTAGGGGGCTTTGCCAGGTGAGGGCTATTTAATAGACCAGCCACATTAAAGACAGGCAATGATGTAGTGAAAGGAGCCTAATGAGCAGAAGTGAGGCTACCGTATCTAAAGAGAAAAAATAATGAGCTGCGAAATATACCCCAAGGCAAGATTGCCAGCCTTCTGCAAGGAGGTCTCCGCCTATAGGTAAAAAAGGCTCATGTGGTCTCTTTTCCATGCATGGTAAACAGAAGTTCTCTGGGCAATTAGGAGATGAGCTGAATGTGAGATTTGAGGACCACGTATTATGTTGCCCACTCTTTGGAGATTTCTATACCCAAGACCCTAGCCTTAATTCCCAAAGGCAACAGGGACATACTGAAGCTCTGAATAGAAATTAGGAACATCGCATCATCAAAAACAACCTTCTCAGTGTCTGTGCAGCAGATGGACATCTGGATGTTAGTTTTAGAAATCTCAGGGACTGGCACCGCAGGGTCTTTCTAAAGCTGTCCTCAGGGGCCATGCCATGGGGCTGCCTTGAGGGCAAAACCACCTTCTAATGAGACCCTCTTGGTCTTTCAGTAATGACCCTTCCTAGAATGGGATCCAAGCTGGGCATGCCCTACCCATGATCTTATTTGTTTCACAGTTTGTGTCGGAATGCCAGGCTAAATTTAGATACATCCAAGTGGAAAAAAAGTTATTAAATACAAAGTGTGACTACATTGCTAATGTGAAGAAAAGAAAAGAAGCAGAAGGTTTGGTTCCTACCCTAAGAAACATATAAACCTCTCTCACATAGACAATGGATCATTTACAGAGTAGTTTTTCAAGTTCATATAGTGAGAAAGCCAGTGGTACCTGTGCTTCCCACACGAGAAAGGACAATGAAATACATATAATGAAACTATAAAAATAACACAACTTTGTGGTAACAGATCCTTATTACTTATGAATATTTTCTTCAACATTTTCTAAATAGGTACTCACAGCAACCCCATGAGATAGGCAGGGTTAGTATTGGGTTGGCCAAAAAGTTCATTGGGGTTTTTCTGTACCATCTCACAGAAAAACCTGAATGAACTTTTTGGTGGACTCAATATTATTCTGCCATCTTACATGTGGGAAACTGAAGCTTAGCGGGATTGAGTCAGGAGTTCCTAATCTTTTAGCCACTGGGATGCAAGGACGAGTAGAGTTTACATGCGTAATACACTCCCATGGTCATAGCCAAATGTAGAAGAAATTCACATTTCTAGGATAAATAAATATGCTATAGGCTTTTGTGGAGGGGGAAAGTGAGTCAGGGATAGACATTCATAACAGTTTTATAAATATGTGAATAATGAAATCAACCATTTACAAATATCAAAAAATTTTAAGAAAAAAATCCAGAAGGATGACCAATTAGAGCTCATAAGATTACTATATTATTTTGTATCAGTCAGGCAATCCTCAGACTCATTAATGAACCAGTGATGGCAGTACATGTTCCATTAAAATTGTTATTTAACCAATTACCCCAAAACTTAGTAGCCTGATACAACAGCAACTAGCTATCACTGTTTTTAGGGGTGATTCACATGGTTATAATCAGCTGATGATTAAGGCTAGAAGAGCTGATATTTCTTTCTCTTAATATTATCTCAGGATTTCTCCATGTGGACTTGCCCTGTGGGCTAGTTTGGACTTCCTTACAGCATGGCTGCTCCCGCCTGAGTGTTCCAGCGAGCAAGGCAGAAGTTGCATCACCTTCACTGACCTATACACTTTATTGGTCACAAGTAAATCACAGGACCCGCTTAATTTCAAAGGGCGGGTCAGAGACCCCCACCTTTCCATGAGAGGAGTGTCCAGGTCACATCATTGATGAGTAGGTGAAAGTGAGTTATAATTGTCACCATCTTTGGAAAATAAAACCTGCCAGAATGTATCTTCATTTATTTATTATTTGGATGTATTGGGTCTTAGTTGTGGCACACAGGATCTTTTGTTGCGGCACATGGATTTTTCTAGTTCTGGTGCTCAGACTCTGGAGTGCTTGGGCCTAAGTAGCTGCAGTGTGCAGACTCAGTTGCTCTGAGGCATGTGGGATCTTACTTCCCTGACCAGGGATCGAACCCACATCCCCTCCATTCCAAGGTGGATTCTTAACCACCGGACCACCAGGAAAGTCCCAGGGAAGTCCCCTTGCCAAAGTATATCTTAAACTAAGGATTATGATTAATTTAATTTTGTGCCCCCTGAGACCCATACAGAGAAAGAACATGGTTAAGCAAATCTTCTTTAATGTAGCTTATTTTTGAAAAAAATAAGGCTTGAATTTTTCCAGACTTTCATTCCATACATAAATGTAATAAAGAAGTAAACATGCAAATTGAAGGAAAAATAAAAATAAATATTATTTTATTATTAACATCACAAAAGAGAATTTATAAAGAATGAACATCCTATTATAAACATGAAGAGCAGTTTACAATTTCACTGTGTTATCACTTTGTTTTGCCTTTTATTGGGAAGTTAACTGTTGTATCATAGACAGAAATGTTCCCCTGATCCTTTTCATTCATGTGCAATACAGAAGCCCATGCACCACTTTTTTCCTCTTGTTTTCCCTTGCAGTTTGTTATTAAAAATGTATTATTGTATGACATAGAAAGGGAGTGGAAGCAATTGTAAAATCACAACTCATGGGCACTGTAAAAAATCTGTAATCATTATAGCAAATACTGATAGAATAGTAACTGTCTGGTTTGACTGAGGCATGGTTTAACAGTTTCACAAACTTTTCCACTTCAGAACCCATATCAACCAAGGAGAAAGGATGTACATCCTTGAGTCCTTGGATACATAGCCCCGAGTATCCAAGTAGCTTCAAGACTATGGGTGATCTTTCTTGAAAATTCATGTACCTTTTACATTCTATTCAAGAAGACATCAGTGCTTTTGATTTAATATATATTTTAATAGGATGTTTTAGATACCATAAATTAGTGTTAAATGGCCATGTTTATGACTTCAAGCACCTCTGTTCATCCCCTCATGATAGTTTGGGAGGCAATGGATGGGTCATGCTTGGTTCCCATGATGCCAGCTAACGCTTTCTCTGTTTGAGAAAACACATAAGAATGCTAGAAAATTAGAATGATGTAATTATTGGCATAGGGCTTCCCCAGTGGAAAGAATCTGCCCAGCAATGCAGTAGACACTAGTTCGATCCCTTGGTCGGGAAGATCCCCTGGAGAAGGAAATGGCGACCCACTCCAGTATTCTTGCTTGGTAAATCTCATGGACAGAGGAACCTGAGGGGCTACAGTCCCATGGGGTAGCAAAGAGTTGGACATGACTTAGCAACTAAACCACCACCACCACCAATTATTGGCATTACTTTAAATTCACTCTAATTTATGTATTTTAAATTGCTTTCAAACTTCATCACTTGGCTATTGTTGTTAACTAATTACTCGAGGCACACCTCATAGTTATTATGACACCCTAGAATGTTCTACGCACCTCTGCTAAGAATTTCTGGGATTAGTGACTAACCTAAGGTCATGTGGTTAATTAATAACAGTGCAGGTATTCAGACCATATCTTTGAACTCCTTATCTTGTGTTCTCTCTGCTACACTTCAGAGTCATAAAAACTAACAGAAATCCACATTCCTAAAGAAACCTGGGGACCCAAGGGAGGCCTAAAAGAACATTTGGCAAAGAAAGTAAATTTAGTAACTTATGCTGTATTATTTACACATTCAATTACTTATTTATTCCTGAGAAGATTAGAGAAGAAACATATGGCACTAAAGAGTCTCTGTTTTTAAGCCAAACCAGACTCCACTCTCTCTGTCCGTACCCAGTTCCACAGCAGAGCAGCTCCACGCTGGCCCTGCATCTCACGCCTAAGGGGTTCTGCAGGTGCTGGTGATGTTGAAACTCCACTGAGCCTTGATACAGTGAAGCAGAAATG